>NW_015160275.1:0-5870 GCF_001447785.1 Gekko japonicus | reverse complement strand
TCTTGTGTATTTTACACGCATTCTATACTCCTTCCCCTGGATTATCTTTGAGACCCGAAAGGCAAGCGGGGTTCTTTACTGTCGAGCTGGTGTTTGTTCCCGCGGCTCTTCTGTGCTATAAGTCACAATCGTCTTTGTGACACCATCATTAGCTGCGGCAATAATGATTTTTTTAAAAGAACGGTGCTTGTTTATAACTGCAGGTGTCAAATGTACCGATAAGAAGCCGCTATCTCATTTTTTTGGTTTATATTGCTGCATGAACAAGAATAGTTTTGTTATATGCACCAGCCACTGGGGGGAGGGGTACCGCAGAAGAAAGCCTTTTTTTTTTTTAACAAAGCACTGAACTCAAAAAATTATAGGGTACCGCGTTACTCAGCCACTGGGGGGAGGGGTACCGCAGAAGAAAGCCTTTTTTTTTAACAAAGCACTGAACTCAAAAAATTATAGGGTACCCAGTTATACAAGGAACATTTTATAGTCTATCAGTGTAAAAAAAATCTACAAGTGACGGTGTTAAGATAATTGCATGGGACAAGGTAAGTACAGTAAAAGCGTTGTTAACTGTCACTTGATTATCCAGAATGCTCTGTTAACTGGCATCCCCCAGAGGGGAACATTCCCCCCCCCATACCCCTGCATCTTTGTGCATGTACAAACCCTAACCCTAACCACTCCCACCTCTCCACCTGGCCTGCTTGATGCCTCTGCCGGTTGCTGAGTTTCTGACAGCTGTCTCTGCTAGATGACATCACTTTCAGGTGCCCCTTTGCCCGTTGGGAGACACCTTCACGGAACGGCTCCTGGGCAGTGGCTCTGTCGGTCTGCTCCATGGCATGGTGAGAAGGAGAACAGTCCCACCAGCCATGGGGAATGTTGTCATGGTATTCCCAATGGGGTGGAGTTTGGCAACTGCGGATTTCATCACCTCCTGCCTGGTCCTTTTAACTGGAGATGCCGGGGACTGAACCTGGGACCTTCTGCATGCCAAGCAGAGCCTCTGCCCCTGAGCCATGGCCCCTCCCCAGGAATGGAAGACAAGGCTCACTGGCTTGACGGCAATTGATAAAATGGCTTATTGAGGCATAAGGAGAAACGTTTAATATAAATAAACACAAGTACACAAATAAGGGGAAAGCAGAAGACTTATATGAAAGCTAGAAGTATTCAAGGAAGTCCTTCTTCACCCAAAGAGGGATTAACACGTGGACTTCACTGCCACAGGAGGTGGTGGCGGCTACAAGCATGGACGGCTTCAAGAGGGAATGGGAGGAACATATGGAGCAGAGGTCCCTCAGTGGCTATTAGCCAGAAGGTATAGATAGGAACTCTCAGTCTGGGGCAAGGGATGCTCTGTATTCTTGGTGCTTGGGGGGGGGGGGTCAACAGTGGGAGGGCTTCTAATGTCCTGGCCCCACTGGTGGACCTCCTGATGGTACCTGGTATTTTTGGCCACTGTGTTATAGAGTGTTGGACTGGATGGGTCATTGGCTTGATCCAACATTGGCTTCTCTTATGTTCTTATGTTCTTAATACATGGATGAGGAGAGACCAACTGGATGGGAGGCAGACAAAGGAATGGAAAATGGTTTAAAACAAACCTAGATGGCCCAGGTTAGCCCGATCAGATTTCAGAAGCTAAGTACAGTCAGCCCTGGTTAGTACTTAGATGGGAGACCACCAAGCCAGACACCGCAGAATAAGGGAAAGGCACTCCATCTCTAAACATCTCTTGCCTTGAAAACCCTGCTGGGTCACCATAAGTTGACTGCAACATAACAGCACTTTCCACCACCACAAAAGCCACAAAAGCCATAGAAGCAGCAAATAATGATAAGATTGAGTCTTTAATAAATACAGGTTGAATGTTCAGCGAAAGATACAGCAATGGAATTTGGCCTTGACAAGTGTGCAAGATTCGCACTGAATGGAGGAAAGATGGTTGAACAAGAAGTCAGTATGCCAGACAACAACATCCAAACACGGGGCTTTGAAGAAAACGGCAATTATCTTGAGATTTTGGAAGCTGACAACATCAAACACATGCTTGTTAAGAAAAATACAACCAAGGAATATTACCAAAGAGTTTAAAAATGTATTGTGAACAAAATTAAATGGCAGCAACACTGTAAAGGCAATTAACGTGTAAGCAGTCCCAGTGCTAAGATACACAGCTGGCCTTATCAGTTGGAACCAAGAAGAAAGAAGCAATAGATTGCAAAACTCACAAGGTAATGACGATGCATCACTCACTGCCTCCTAGAAGTGATGTTGATCATCTCTACTTACCAAGAAAAGTAGGTGGAAGAGGTCTCCTAAAGGTTAAGCAAGCAATTGAAGAAGAAAAATGAGCACTGAATGACTACACCAAGAAAAGCAAAGAGAAGGTTCTAGTTGAAGTGAACAAGGCAGACTTATTTAAGGTTACAAAAACAGAAGGTTTTTGAAAGATAAAATCAAAACTCATTTTAACAGCTGAAAGGAAAAGCACTTGAATGGGCAGTGTTTGAAAGACATAGAGAACAAAGTCGATAGTAAAAATACCTGGAAGTGGCTCCAAAACGGGCACTTGAAGAAGGAACCGGAAGGACTGGTTCTAGCTGCACAAGAGCAGAGACTCAAAACAAATAGTACGGAAGCCAAGATTCAGAAGACCTGTGATAACAGCAGATGTCAACTTTGTGAGAAAAAGGATGAAACAGTCAATCCCATTGTTAGTGCCTGCAGTAAACTTGCTCAAACTGACTATAAAGAACGCCAGGACAGAGCTGCAGCTATGTTGCACTGGAATCTTTACACGAAATATGGCTTACCATCAGGCAGAAATGCACAGGAGCACAAACCAGACAAGATCCTGAAGACTGATGAAACAAAGATTCTCTGGGACTTCTGATTACAAACAGATAAACACCTGTAGCATAACACTCACGATATCATCATTTGTCATGATCTGTGTAGGACTGAGAGACAAGGCCTAGTGAGGCCTAGGCCTAGGAGGCCTGTGTGAGAGTGGAAAACAGACACAGCCTACAATCCCCACAATGCTTGGTGCCGGCTGTAACCAATCGGTGTCCAGGGATCGTATGAGGGGATTGTTACAAAAATGTAGTGAGCTGCGGAACTGCGTTCTTTTCTCTCACAGAGTTAAGCTGAGAGGACAGTCTGGTCTGAGAGAAAGATCCCTCACTTGGGACAGAGTGAGTACAGGCACAGGCCTGGTATAAAAGGTTGTGGGCCTTGAATAATAACCAGTTAAGAGAAATAGGTAGCCGTGTTAGATTTGTTTTATTTACCTTTAGACACTGTTATATATTAAGCACCTTGTCTTGTTTTCCTTGCCCCATTACTGTATTAATAAACCATTTTATTTAATGTTCTCTGCCTGGTCATCACGCCTATATTTCTCGCCTTAAAAGGGGCACTTTTGGCTGGGCTTGGGAGGTCACTCTGGGCCTCCCCAAGGGACCCTAAGTCCAGAGTGGTGGCAGAGGAAGGGGGCAACCCACGGGGTAGCATGACACCATTGTAGAAGAAAAATGAGAAGAAGAAGAAGAAGAAGAAGAAGAAGAAGAAGAAGAAGAAGAAGAAGAAGAAGAAGAAGAAGAAGAAGAAGAAGAAGAAGAAGAAGAAGAAGAAGAAGAAAGACATCATTCGATTCCAGCCACACAGATCGCTAGGAGAACGCAACATTTCTTCCCCAGAGCTGACAGAAGCAGAGTGGTGAATAATTCCCATTCTTAAAGTCAAGTTTTGCCTCCTGTGCCACTTCTGGTGCCGCTCTAAATTGCAAACTGCATGCCAAGAGAGTGACACTTGGAACAGTAGACGGGGAACACGTGCATATTGTAGCGTCAGGTTAAATTATATCCTTGTATTGAGGTGCATTCAATTAACATTTTAAATGTGCGCTGGGGGAGTAGGGGAAAAGCACTTTCATGGATAGGTGGTCTCTGTGTAGACCCCAATTGCGGCGACAGGTGTCAGCGCACCGCACTAATCACAGAAGCTGTTCTTCCACAAAACAAAGGCATGAATAAGAGAAGTGTCCTATGAAACCCGCTTTTGTATGGCAAATTCCTCAAGTGCTCGCAAAATAATGTTTTAACAATCATAAGTGATTTCTCAGCTGGGAAGCAAGTCGACTCAGTGCTGAACAGGGAGCTGGGCTGCCCCTGAACGTTGTTAACATTTTTATTCTTTTCTTTTGAGAACGGTTCATATTTGCATTCCCTGTAAATAGAGAACATGAATGAGGAACATACTTTGGCTTGGGGGGGGGGGGAACAGCCATTGAAAGAGAAGGAAAGAAAGGATTTAGCAATGTCAATATTTATTTTAAATAATCACACATTTTATTGTGCCAAAAGCTAGAGAAAGGGAAAATGTAAGGTGCGGAGGATGCTTTTGGAGCTTTGGCATTTGAGATGTGGCGTTCAGTGGCTCCGTGAAAGCATTGACTTTGACTGGAGGGATTTTTTTTGCAAAGAGCTCTGACTCTGCTGGAATAAACTTAGGTAGTCTCTAATGTGAAGGGGCTGCAGTGGCTCAAGTGGTTAAGACGCCGAACTGCAGACCGAAAGGTCAGTAGTTCAGCAGTTCGAGAACCGAGTGCCGCATGACGGAGTGAGCTCCTGTCTCAGCCCCAGCTCCTGCCAACCTAGCAGTTCGAAAGCGAGAAATTGCAAGGAGATAAATAGGGACCGCTTCGGTGGGAAGAGAACAGCGTTCCGTGTGCCTCGGCATCTAGTCATGCCGGCCACATGACCACGGAGATGTCTCCGAACAACGCTGGCTCTTCGGCTTGGAAATGGAGATGAGCACCGCATCCCTAGAGTCGGATTCGACTGGCTTTCGAGCAAGGGAAACCTTTACCTTTACCTACTCTAATGTGCATCTGGACTCCTGGGCGGTTCTTTGGAGGAGCTCACTCGCCACAGGTGGTTTGGTTCAAGCGGCGCTAGCTTTTCCCAGGATGCATCTGTAGGGATATATCCTATACATCTGAAAGCCAGTTTGGTGTAGTGGTTAAGAGCGGCAGACTGTAATCTGGAGATCTGGGTTCGATTCCCCACTCCTCCAGTCGACGCCAGCTGGGTGACCTTTGGTCGGTCACAGTCCTCTCGGCCCAAAAAACAAACCTAGCTCACCACAAAAAAAGAGCTAGAGTTTCAGGCTACCAGACAATCTACAGATCTCCTGGCTATACTACGCCCACTGCCGTACGATGATTATTATTATCTTACACATCAGAGACATCCTGAGATGTATGTGACCTTAGATGGCCGAGGCTAGCGCCATCTTGTCAGATCTTGGGAGCTCAGCAGAGTCGGCCCCGGTTAATCCTTGGGTGGGAGAACACCAACTAGTTCAGGGTTAGAATCATAGAATAGAATCATAGAATCACACAGAGTGGGAAGGGGCCATACAGAGACCATCTGGTCCAACCCCCTGCTCAGTGCAGGACCAGCCTAGAGCATCTCTGACAAATATTCCTCCAGCCATACAGACCATCTGGTCCAACCCCCTGCCTAATACAAGACCAGCCTAGAGCATCTCTGACAAATATTCGTCCAGCCTCTTCTTGAAAGCTGCCAGTGAAGGGGAGCCAACCACCTCCCTGGGCAGCTGATCCCACCTTTGAACCACTCTGACCGTGAAAACGTTTCCCCCGATATCCAGCCGATACCTTTCTGCATGGAATTTAAACCCGTTGCTTCGGGTTCTTATCCTCTGCTGCCAACTGGAACAGCTCCTTGCCCTCCTCCAAATGACCGCCTTTCATATATTTAAAGAGAACAATCATGCCTCCCCTCCCAATCTCCTCTTCAAACATAAGGATGTCAAACATAAGGATGGATCCTTCCATC
>NW_015160274.1:350809-361474 GCF_001447785.1 Gekko japonicus | reverse complement strand
TTTTCAGTGGTCAAATGTGGTTCCACTCCCTCTTCAACCAGCAGAAAAACTGGCAACATCTAGCCCCATTCATCAAATACTCATCTAGTCAACAGAAAGAATGAAGATCTTACACTCTATGCACCATATGAATATCAAACAATTGAATTATAATGCCAGTTTCCCTTTCTGAACTTTCTCTCACACAAACACATCCAGTTTTGGGGTTTTTTAAAAAGCAGGATAACATTTTTGGTATCACCATAATCATACATAGCCTTTGTATAATGCTTAACAAATACTATCTCATGAATCTGTACAATAGTCCGATAACATATAACAATATAATTTATTTTATTTATTTTTATTTTATTAAACATGAATTGCCCACCCTGCAGGGCAGGATCTGGGCACTATAAACAGTAAAAAATAAAGTTGATATATAATTAAAATCACAAATAATAAACATGACATTTGAACCAATTGGGATGGCGATAAATAGCTCTCCATTGCCAACCACACCACTATCCCACAGGGCAAGGAAGGGTATGTGGGGGCAATAGAGGACAAAAAGAGGAAAAGGGTGCCAGTCTTAATCTCCCATTGTTGCCCTCAACTAAAAGCCTGGCAGAAAACCTCTGCCTTACAGGCCCTGTGGAATTGCATCAGATCCCTCAGGGCCCTGATATTATTTGGCAGAGAGTTCCATCAGGTCAGGGCCAGGACCAAAAAGGCCCTGGCCCTAGTCTAGGACAGCCAGGACTTCCTAGGGTCGGGGATCACCAGCAAGTTATCAGCTGATCTCAGTATTCTTCTGGGGAAATATTGGAGGAGATGGCCCAGAGGTACATGGGTCCCTGACTGCTCGAGGCCTTGAAAGTCAACACTAACACCTTAAACCTGATTCAGTACTCCACTGGTAGCCAGTGTAGCTGGCACAGCACAGGTAGTATATATGCTGTCCATGGCGTTCCCGCTAGGACTCACACTGCTGCATTCTGGACTAGTTGGAGCCTCCAGGTCAGTCTCAAGTGGAGAGTGACTTACAGTAGTCCAGCCTGGAGGTGACTGTCTCATGGATTACCGTGGCTAAGTCAGGGTGTGACAGGAAAGGGGCCAGCAGCCATGCTTGGCGTAGGTGCTAGAATGCCAATCTGGCAGTATTTGTGACCTGCGCCTCAATAGACAAGGAGGCATCTAGAGTCACACAAAAGACTCCTGATGGAGTGCGCTGGTATCAGGAACTCCCCATTAAGAGCCGGGAGCCTGAACCCAAACCCTGAAGCCCCCCTCCCCAGCCACAGAACCTCCATTTCCCCTGGATTCAGTCTCAGCCTGCTCTTCCTTAACCACCCTGCCACGGCCTCCAACCCCTCAGCCAGATGTTGTGGGGTGGTATCTGGGTGGTTGTCCAAGAGCAGATACAGCTGTGTGTCATCTGCATATTGGAGACACCCAAGCCCAAAACTCCGAGTCAGTTGGACAAGGGGGCACATATAGATATTTTACATAACATTGGGGAAAGGACTGCCCCCTGAAGAAACCCACATAATAACCTGAAATATGGGAATGGATAAAGAAAATGCTTTTTATGGCAGAAATGGATAAATTGACAAAGAAACTTAATAATAAAGAAGATGAAGAATTTTTTGAAGAAACAAGCTAGTAGCGAAGCATACTCTCCCCCACACAACCTCCAGTTGTTTTACTTTAGCATTACAGCAGGGAAACACAATGGCCAGCTGGCAGGGACAGGGATCACATATGTACAAACAGAAGTCACACAGAACACCATGGCAGCTTGCTGACAAAGTATAAGATAATGGAAATTAATTGAGTAAGCAATAAGTGGTTTATTATGGAAAGTAAGAATTAGTATTATGAAGGGGGTGGGAGCATTGCGGGAAGCCTGGGAATGGGAGGGAGGGGAAAAAGGAAAAGGGTATCCGACAAATGTGAAGTTATAATTTTAGACATGTTGTAATATCCTGAGAATAAAATGTTTTTTGGGGGGGGAAAGAAACCCACATAATAGTGGGTACGTAGAGGATGTCTCTCCCCTCAGTGCTACCCTCTGTCCCTGACCGCTGAGAAATGAGAAAAGTCATTGTAAGGCTACCCCACAGATCCCCATGTGGGCAAGGTGGTGGGTCAAGAAATCATAATTGACCATGCTGAATGCTGCCGTAAGGTCAAGTAAGAACAGCAGTGCCAATCCACCTTGATCCAGCTGCCTACAGTGATTGTCTGTTGGGGTGACCCACACCGTCTCCATCCCATTGCCTGAGTGATCCAATGCTGATGTGTCATCCAGGAAATCTGGAGCTGCTTGGCTATCACTCTCTCAATCACCTTACCCAGGAACAGTAGGTTTGATACTGGGTGGTAATTGGCTGGATCATATGGATCCAGTGATGGCTTTTTAAAGAGCTGTGCCACCACAGCCTCCTTAAGACCCTAATTATTATATTACCAATTGGTGGCGGGGGGTGTAAAAGCGAGAGATAGTGCCTTGCCATGTTCACCAAGGGACAGAGGTAAGATGTGAACCTAGGACTTCTTGGTTCATAATCACTACATTAAACTATTTCCTGCATATGGGACAGAATGAGCTTGTGATGCTGCTACTTATTAACTGGCGAATACTAGCAAGAGTGCTAGTGATGTCATGATTGGTGAGGGTCTTCATAGTCGCTAGGTTTACTGGGGCAAAGGATATTGCAACTGTACCACTGAAAGTTCTGGCCTCTTGCACACAGAATGTACAACTGGCTTCCTCATCTGGTCATATTCCTGCTCACTAGTGTTCTGCATTTTTAAAAGAGGAATTGAAAAGAAAAATAATGGTTGAAGAACTATTTTGTTTTTCTTAGTTCATAGCAAGATGTAAATATAAACAGCAGTTCTGCTGGTCAAATAAAGTTATACTCATACTTTGTGTCTCAAGTAAACCATGGAAGAAACTAATTTTTTGGTAGCTGGAAACAAAGAAGTGAAAGTGAAGTGGCTGCCTACAGTGTGAAATATGAAATGAGGGTGGTGTTGTTTGCTCTAAGAAATATCATCACCAAGATTTGTAACCCTCTCTTAACAGAGGGCTAGTTCTTCTTTTATAAAATCAGGGAAGGACAGGTGGTTCAGTTACATTTCCAGCTGTTCTACTCCATTTGCATGCAGAATGTGTAGACTTTTGGGCTGGCTAAGATTTACGCACACTTCACATGACCACTGGGCACTAAAACTGCATATGCCATAGAACTCTGTTATCACTGCCAAAAGCACACAGCCAGCAAAAATGAAGGGAAGAACATTCTGGCCTCTCCCAGTTGCTTGAGGACCAAGGGCTGTGGAGATGTTATTCTCCCTCCTGGGAAAATAATCACAGCCAAGGGAAGCACCTAGTCACTGGCCAGATAAGACAAGGAGTCTTTGTTTCTTCTTCCTACTCTAGTTAGGGATGTATAGTCTGAACTTTACAAATCTTCACAAGCCATGAACAACATGCCATTTTGGAAACATACATGATAACTGAGGCAGTCATATATGATTGCACGCTGCCATGCATTTCCAACAGGCCAGATGAAGGGCCGTTTTCCAAAGAACCCTCTGGACCAGCGCTATTGTGACTGTCCTTTGATAGAACTTGACTTGCTGTGTCATGTTTTCTTCTATTGTCCAAAACATGCAACAGAAGAGAAAGATTCTTAAGAAAATGGCTGTCGAAATATTCATCTTTTCCTGATGCATCAAGATTAAGACTACTTCTGAGCAGCCTCTGCCAAAATTGCATTGTGGATGTGGCAAATTTCTGTTTTACTGTTCTTTAAAATTCCTAATTTTTTTAATGGTGTATGGCCTATAGGCTACTAAACTTTAAATAAACTAAGAAACTAAGATAATAAATATTCTAAGTCCAAAAAGGATTGTTTCTTACATTTGGCAGCGTGGAAAAGCATTCCAATCAGACAGCTATTCTGGTGACTCACAATACGGTTCGGATTTCTCAACTAGTAGAAAGCAGGAGGGGTTTGGGCAGCAAGCAAAGAACAAGACTTATTATCAGTCAGTATATGTATGACAAGGATGCCACTGCTCAACCCCACTGAACAGAGACATCACAACTGATATTTTGGTGTCCAACATTTCCATCAGCCATTGTACCATTTCCCTGATTTTGGAGGATTTTCTAATTCTAGATACTCTTTGGTGCTGATTGCTTGAATTATCTGAATTCGTGTGCAAGTAGGAACACTATTCCTGGGATCTGCTCAAAGCAGAGCAAATTTGGGGGAAGGCACTGAAGCTCTGTGTAATAAAAAGTGAGCAGGGTGTTTTGGGGGGGGGCAATGTGCTGGAACAAAGTTCTGGAACCTCTTTGACAAAATTCTTTTTAAAATGTTTAAAAGTTCATGAGTTTTCAGTATACAGATTGAAAACTTCATTCCCCTCTTGAGAGTTCCGACACCTCTTTTCATAAAATAATAATTTTTAAAAACCCTGGAAGTGAGCATCTGAGAAGTAAGCATCTATAAGGAATAGAGTAGGTGTCTGAAGAGATCACATTAAAATGTTTGAATAAATAATAAATGAATAAATAGAAGACAGGACACAAAAATAGTAAATAACAAAGCATATGTAGAAAACAGTATCTATTGCATGTACTGTTTTAGCTTTGGATATTTTGTTAGTTTTGGATATTTTGTTTCAATGTTGTGAGCCATCACAATAATTTTTAATGAAGAGTCAGAAGTAGAGGATACCCTATACCCTGAAGTATGTAGAAATAAAAAGCAATTAAAAAGTTTTTTAAAAAGAAAGAAGAAGAAGTAGAGGATAGGCAGGTAGGTTTTGGGAAAGGGGGGCAAATTTCCAGGCTACTTCCCTTTGGCAGTAGATATCCCAGCTCCCCTGTTGACAGAGCTAAGATTTTGCCCCTGCAACAGAAATAGGTTTACACATAAACACACTAAACCATATGAGATTCCAAAGACCAGTGGAAAAGGCAGGGGCGAATTCTCCCCGTAGGTGAAAGAGAACTGGGCCTTCAGGATGACCATTGTCAGTGTCGGATATAGCATGTTAAACCACTAAGGCTGCAATCCTAACAACACTTTCCTGGGACTAAGCCTTATTGAATAAAATTAGATTTACTTCTGAATTCAACTGTTTAAGATTGCTCCCTATGCTATCACTATACACACACAGAGAGAGAAAGAGAACTGCTATTAGACCCAGTAGCAGGCAACCTTTCTTGTTCATTAAGATTGGAGGTCTCGCAGGGAGGGTGGGGTATAAATATAATGAAATAAATAATAAATAAATAAATAGTCTCAGTGGCTTTGTTGTATAAGACTTGTGTCATTGATATAATTTTATGATTTTAATCAGTTTTAATTTTACACGCTACCTCTTTTATATGTTCTTTTCTACTTATGCTTTATTTGTTTACTATTTTTGAGTCTTGTTGCATTGTCTAGATATGTAGTCATGTTGACATCTTATGGATGCTGAAAGGCAGGTTATAAGTGGTCCAAATAAATAAATAAACACGTAAGGAATCATGAAATTCCACATATCATGCAAATCCACCCATACAGAGTGGCACAAAAGGGAAGAGTTGGGGGGTGGTTCTTTGATGGCAGCATGTGGAAGAGAGAATTTCAGCAATGCAGACTTCTAATCCTTGAGGGGGAAAGAAGTAAGACTTGCCCGGATTTACAACTACTAAAGGACAAGATTTGATTTTCCACTGAATGAGAAATACATGGTTGCCACTTGATTTTTGTGTATACCAACTCCCAGCTGATAGTCAAAACTGACAAGTTTAAAATTTTGCAGGTACCTAGGTTTGGACTGAAACATGCATTACAGGAAGACTGAAATACCGAAATCAACCTTTCTCCATTGCCATCAATCAATTCAGAACAGGGTACAAGGGCACCGAGGATTGCTTTCTCTTGTGTGCACACCATTAGCAGGAGGTGAGCTAAAAGCAAGTCTGTGGCAGTGGAATCATAAGCAGAATTACATCCTTCTAAGTCCATTGAAATCACAGGCTAAGGGGGTTGCAATTCTGCTTAGATCAGCATTGTGAGAGACACACATTGAATCAGTTATGGCCAAAAATGGAGGCAGCAGCATGTGGCAGTGGCTGCACACTAGCAGCTATCCACAGGTGGGGACTAGGCATGCACTGAAATTTCATGAGTCTGCCTTGTGCCCAATGGTGGCAGGAATCAAGGATCAGGCTTTGAATAACTATGCTTTTTATTCAAAAACCAGGCTCTTCAGAACAAAAACATTTTCAAGGAATCAATAAACTTTGACACATTCCTTACGACTACTCTCAACTGTAATAACAGCAATTTCAACTTTACAACATCAGAGTGGTCAGTACAGTTAATACTGTTAAAGTAATTAAGGTTGGCAGCTTGTAAGGTCAACTAAAGGTAGCTGTGTAACAACAATATGCCAGCAAAAATTGTGAACATTTTGAAGTAAATTATATTCTCCAAATTGTTTTCTTAATGCTATGTAAATACTGTTATGCTAATGCAGGGACTGATTGCAGCATGAAAATTAGCACAACTGCTTGTTCCTCAGTCTGCGAGGGTTAACATTTTTTAACATAATTAATAGCTTTTGCTCTGTCTATCTGGTTATAACATCGTGTATCTCATTTACATTCCTTTGTAATATGCTGACAGTGCTAAATGCTTCAAGGAAGGAAAGAAGGGAGGGGTGAGGATACAAATTTCACAAACTGGAACAAAATGTCCCATTCCCCCCCCCAACACACACACCCTGTTTCCAAGCTTCTATAATAGAAATGGCTGCTAGGTTGTTTTTACCCCAAATTAATAATGACCAGGAAAGGAGTGAGGAAAAAGTGAGCCTCTGTGCTGTTTTTCTTTTCAGAGCTGTGTTCCAAGTCTTTCCTAGAGTCAATGTGAAATGTAATTGCTCTTTTGACCTCTATCTTCTCTCTCCCCAGGTCTGAGGAAGAGCTACACTGGTTGATTATTGCAGGAATGAAAGGCACTCTGACCTTGTCGACCGAATGCCTTGCTGCTTTCAATGTTGCCCATTATGCTGAAGGCAGGCAACTCCTGGAGAGAGACTGGAATCTGTAGGAGAGCTGCTATCTGGGCAACCTGCCAGCAAAGGCTTCATCATCAACAAGTCACTCATAGCCAAGCAGCCTGGGCAGCTAAGGAAATGGGGAGGGAATGGATCTCAAGCCACAGTTACCATATAGCTTAGAAAGTTTGCAGATGCTGTTCACAAATTTCCACCTTATTCACATGAGTTTAGGTCATTCCCCTGAAAATCTGTTGGGAGCTGGGACATAAGCAGGGGGCAATTATTTGGAATGGAATGTGAAAACCATTTCATAAAGCTCCACACAGTTTTCATAATAATGGAAACATGACAATTAACAATGCAATCCTAAACAGTTACATACTTCTAAATCAACTGAAGCCCTTTAGGTAGAGAAATTTAGGATTGATCATGGCTCCTTGAGCATGCAAAGCATGTGCTTTACCACCCAGCCACAATCTCAGCCAGTGCTGCATCCTTTGAAGTTGCATATATTTTACCAAATGGGAGCTCTTTGCAAAAGTGTGCCTTTGGAGATGACTGGCAAGCTTCATTAGCTGTGACACAGGATTCTATAACCCTCAGTGGCTGAAGCATTCCAAGAGCATTAAGGCAATGTCACCTATTGTACATAACAGGAACATGAATTTCAGTAGTCAATCGACAGTAGTCAGTACAGATGTAGAATGCAGAAATGTAGAATGCTGCAATTATACTGCTCATCTGAGACAAATTCTGGCCAGCCAAGTGGGAAACATTGCCTTTTTATTCCTTAGAACCAAAAGATTAACCATTCTAATGAAGGGATAAATTGCAGCTAAATTGGAGCCCCAACTATGATATTGTTGTTCGTTTATATTCTTTATTCTTTGATTGGCCCCTTAAAAGTAATCAAGAGATCATCATTATTAAATTACATATGTTTCGGCTGAATGGAAATGAAACACACCTGTGTTCTGAATGATATGGACAAAACATCCTTTCTTCCATTTTTAAGTTGTTACATACTGTCTAACATACAGTGAGTAAGGGTGCTTCATTCCCTTTAACCTAATCCTGCCCCCACTCTTAACTTTAGGTCTCCACTAAATGCTCATTTAGGTGGGAAAATTACACCTGTCTGGCACTCCCAAAGGATTAGCTGTGAAACATACCCACACACATCTGGCCTCTACTGGGAACAAAACATATGCAAATGTACCGGTTTATTTTATTTATTTATTTATTATTTCAATTTGTATCCCACCTTGCCACAGAACTGGGTCAAGGCGGCTAACAGCATTAACAACACTACAACAATAAATCCATTAAAATACAATAGAGTATAAATACAACTGCCTAAGCAGTTGAACAGTACGAATGATGATGATGGTGGTGGCGGCATACAATGTACAAACAGAGGCAATAACCAACCGATGTTTCATGCGGGCCAAGATGTACTCCAGCGGCGCATTTGTCAGTGGCGCATTCGCCAGTGGCCCACTCATCAGTGCCGGCTCCTAATCGAAAGCTCCTAATCGAAATTATATTTAAAATCTGAAGGGGGGTTTGTTTGTTTTTCTTTATGGTAGAGCCTTAAATACCTTGCAAAGAACAACAGAGTTGTTTTCTAACTGGCTAGCAATAAAGATCCAGAATTCAGTCAGTGATCCAGCTAATTCCTGAATGCAGTGCTATAGTGGCTATCTAGTGCTCAGATATGAACACCAAGGATATTTTGTACTTCTGTTCCTTAAGGCAGGTGGGATATTTGGGTTTTGTGTGCTTTAGACTTGATTGCTAATCCTCTCACATTTCCATGAGCTCTGATTTGTTGCCTTCACAATACCTCCACACAATTTCTGTGGTAGATTTCAAGAGTGTTGTTTGGGTTTTTTCCCCATTATTTTCTTATCAATACAAGAGATCTCTGAAACCTGAACTCCCGTGGTCATTGCTAGGACCCTTCTTGTGCTCCCCAGGGCAATGTAGCTAAAAATCTGGATCATAGGAATTGTCCTGGAAAAACAGGTACTGCTCAGATACTTTTTAAAGGAGGAAGTCAATGGGAGTAAATGTCCCAGGCCTTGTATAAGGAGACACCCAGTGCAACACTATCAGTATTGTGTATCATTGTTTATTAGATTCATAGCTCATCTTAATATGGTGTCAGTTCTGCTGCCATTGTGGCTAATGGAGGGGAAGGTGGTTGATTTGTGTCTTCTTTCAGGTTTGATATGTTTGGTGTCGATTCTCAGTATGCCTTTTATCACTGTTTGACATTGGTGTGTGCTGCACTGCTTTCCCTTGGAATATGAACCCGTTAGTTTCAGTCGTGCAAAGGCCCTGCTCAGGTGAGAAAAGGCCCTCTAGAAGGTCCTGCTCAGTTGAGCAAAGCTGTCATGTTGGAGCATAGGAGGAGATATGGTCCTGCAGATATGAGTGTCCAAGGCCATGAAAAGCTTTGTATGTGCCTGCCTGTACTTTGATCTGAACCCAGTAACTGACAGGCAGCTAACAGAGTGATTGCAGAGTTGGTGTAATATGCATGATACACCTGCCTCCTGATAATAACTGGGCTGCATCATTTTGTACCGGCTGTAGCCTCCAAGGACTTCAAGGGCAGACCTAGGTAGAGTGCATTACAATTGTCTAGTCTCAGTGTTACCAAGGCATGGATCCAGGTGGCCAGATTAACTGAGTTGAGGTAGGGGGCCATCTTCTAAATTTAATGAAATTGGAAAGCAAAGGTTTTTAGGAGGATTTTTAGCTGCATTAACTTTTCCAACAGTAATGCTGTTTTCAACATAATGCCAAGCTCATAACCAAGTCAGCGAAGATCAGCTGAACCCCATCAAAAGTGGGAAGCACAATGAGCTTCAAGACCCGAGGAATCCCAAGGAGTATTACCTCTGTCAGGATTCAGTTTCAGTTTGTTCACTCTTTGCCGTTTCACCACAGTAGTCAGACAGTGGCTCAAAATCTCTACTGTGTTAGAATGGAGAGATGTAAAGCTGAGTGTCATCAGTATATTGGTGAGTGACAATTCCAAAATGATAAATGATTTTTCCCCTCAGGGCTTTACATAAATATTAAATTACATGGGGAATAAGACTATTGCCCACAGGACAACTCACACTCTGTATATAACTATTGTCCAATGGCAACCCTCTGAGTCCAGTCTGTAAAGAACAATTTAAATCCATCCAAAGCGCATCCCCTGTTACCTCATTCTGCCTCCAGATGTCTCAACAAGATGGGATAGTCCTTGTATGAAAGGTTACAGATAAATCCAATAGGAGCAAAAAAGGGACATGGGCTTTGTCTACATTCAGACAGAGATCATTAACTAAAGCCACCAGCACCGTCTCACTCTTATAGTCCATGGGTTCTTAGGATTCTGGAGCCTGTGGGCACTTTTTGGAATTCTGACAAAAATGTGGTGGGTGCTACCACAAAATGCCCCAGGAGGCAGAGCCAACCACAAATATCAGGAAGTCAGGTTATGCGTAACTGCAATTGTAACTCTTCAACAGTTCAGGCAAAAGCTCTGCTTAACAGAATTCCTTTTTAAATGGACATATTGTTTAAAAGTAAAATTCCTGC
>NW_015160274.1:343220-350771 GCF_001447785.1 Gekko japonicus | reverse complement strand
TTCCTGCTGGGATGGGAAGGAAGATAGAGAAAAGAGCTGGGCTATTTTTTTCCCCCTCTGGAGGCTGCCAGGCAGGCTATGGCAACAATTCCAGGCATCTTCCTTCCCTTTAGCTTTAGCAACTTACCTTGGTTTGCATCTGAGGGAGATTTTCTCTCTCTCTCCACATTTGCCACTGACTTAATATGCTCCTGTATCATCAGATAACAATGGAATGGAATTACTAATGATAAGAAGAGGAACACAAACAGCCTGCTTTCTTCCTTGCCTTATCCAACCAATCTTAATTTCAATCAAGTCACGTTCCTTCTCAAAGTGGCAGTAAAGATTTTTGTTTAAAATAAATCAATAAAAGTATCCTACATTGAGCATAGTGTTTCCTACAAAGCCATCTTTAAAGCATTCTCTGTTGGTAGATGGTGAAAAAAATGTTGCTTTTCATTCTAAGATTCAAGTAAAAGAAAAAAAAATAACCTTCATGCATTTGAACCCTACTAAACTGAGAAGTATAAACAGTTTTGGCTAACTTGAAAGGTGTACCAGTGGCTCTCAGTTTGATGTTTTAACATTAAGGTGTAAGTTCAGGACATGTTATTAAAAAGCATTTTTATACTTTTTTTCTTTCTAATTCTATTTAGTTGCTGGTTTTTCAGATTTCCCCCCTTGTTCTTTTATCTGTTTTTGTTTTTTTTAAGAAAATAAATGAAAAGCGTGTAAAGGTGGGAGAGCTTACGAGCAGGGTTATGCAAAGTGCATGCTCTTGCAATTGCACCTTTGGAAACGCAGAGTAGGCTGAAACCCCAACACATATGAACTGAGCTGGATCAGATGAGCTTAAGTGTCATCATGGCCAGAGGATCATGTAGGTAATTCTGCATATTCAGTATTGTTTTTATGTTTCTTGTTTCCCAGTTGTAACTTCTCCCTGCCAAGTCACAAGCTGCCTTTTGAATTCAGCAAGAGAAGACTGCTTACATGGGAGGGAGAGGGATTAAAAATGGCATGGATTCTCCTGGATACATAGAAGCCTTTCTGCAAGCCTCACCATCTGGAGGACATTTCTATGTTATTTTTTTCTGGATGTTGTTTTGTACAGGTAAACCATAACACAGGTTTCTCATTCCTGTAAAAGAGAACTTTGCCATCCTTTCAGTAAAGAGCTGCTTAAATGGAAAAGCCTTATACTTCTATGGGTAGTTTAATCTTCTCCCCAGCCGATCTGTAGCTGTTTAACAGTGGTTCAATAAATTGCTAGCCTCAAGGCTTGTGCCACTCATTTACTGTGAACTCAGGGAAAGGCTGCTGCAAGTTCCAAGGGCTACAGTTTGTGCAATTCAAAAAAGGAGAAGAACTTCTGCAATTAAGTTATCTCATCAGAAGTGTCACCTTATCTACTAATCCTTTCTGAACCAATGGAATGCCAGGGTGGAATGGGTTTGATTTTCCTTCAGTTGTGGTAGGATCCAGTCTTCTATTCACTGAGATGTGTGTGGGTCTTATAGGGTTGCCAGGTCTGGGTTCATAAATATCTGGAGACTTTGGGGGTGGAGCCAGGAGAGGGTGGGGTTTGGGGAGGGGCCTCAACATAGTACAGTGCTATGGAGTCCACCCTTCTAAGCAGCCATTTTCTCCAGGGGAGTTGATCTCTGTCACCTGGAGATCAGTTGTAAAAGCGGGAAATCCACAGGCCCCACCTGGAGGCTGGCAACCCTAGGTTATTAGGGGCTCATCAGAAACCAACTTTGTTTGAGCTGACCCTTCAATTGAGATGAAGAAGGATAATGTGGGTAACAAAGCTCCCGGCGACCCGGCAACGCGGCTGGTTGCCAGGGACTGCTTTGCCGCCCTGAGGAAGCCGGGTAGCAACAGAGCCATGACACCTGGCATTGTGACAGGGGCGGGAGGTGGAGCTGGCTTAGATAAACTGCCAGGCTCTGCTCCCGCCCAATGACAGTTGCTCCAATGTGCTCGCCCACCCTCCCGCTTTCTTCTTAGTGTAGGCTACGGCTAGTTGTCTATTGGGGTCGGGTAGGAATTTTTCGCTTCTACCAAGTATTGGCTGAATGGGTGGAAGTGCTTTCGCCTACCTTGCACAGAGAGCAGTGGATCAGATAGTTGGTTGTGGTGGTCAACACCTAAATAGGATGGTCCCTTGGCAGGTTGGTGCGGGAAAGAAACCAGAACCGGTGAGCAGCTTACGGCATTTTCCCCATTAGGGAACAGGGGGTCATCAGGAACTGCCTTCGGATTTCTAAGGTCCAGGGTGGGGAACGGTGATCACCTCCTCTGGGAACCTCTTAGGGTATGCTCTTTGCAAGTTGGAAGGCTTCAGGGGTAGGCGCTCCTAGGTGGTTACCAATTTGCTGGGCTGCTGGTCATGAGCCAGACCGATGGCTCAGGACCGGAGCTGGGTGACCCGCCCAAGAAAAGGGTAAGGAGGTTGGTCAGGGGAGTGACACCTGCTTTGCCTGTTCCATGCTCGCTTAGCTGGTCCCTTGGCACAATGTTATGTTAAATAGTTAATAAATAGTTAATAATAGTTAATAAAGTGGCCCTTGTTTACTTCCAAACTGTTGTCTGTCTCGTTATTCCGACTGGGGAGGGCAAACTCAAGCAGGGTTGCGGTCACATGCACAAGATAACATGCAGGGGAACCAGAGGAAACTGACCTGCAGTTGCATGATCACACCGTTTTTTGAAGCTGCGGGCATAGTCCGCCACTGCGTGATCAGACGCAATTACAGGTGAGTCGGGGGGGTTGCTGTTTGTTTTCGATTCGCTTAAACGGAGGATCAATGAATCGCATCTCCACACTGAGGGCTTCCTACGGCAGTATGCAATCTCAGAAGTTAGGCAGGGCCAGTCCTGGTCACTATTTGGATGGGAGCCCACCAAGGAATACCAGGGTTGCCACACAGAGGGAAGCAATGGCAAACCACCTCTCAGTGTCTTGCCTTAAAAGCCCTATGGGTTCACCATAAGTCAGCTGTGACTTTGACAGCAAAAAAAAATTGGGTATTGGATTTTCTGGTAGGCATGGGTATGGAGTTACCTGCTGAAGTTTCATTGTGGTTCAAAAACAAGAAACGAAGTGCAATTCCTTAAGAGGAAGTGTCAATGTCTGCATTTACTGATGACTTCCACCAACACGAGATGGCTTTGAGATTCAGGATGGGGTTTGAATGCAGTGTGGGAATGAGAATAGAGAGAAATGCTAGAATAATGGTTTCTAGGAAATACTGCTGGGTGGGTCTGGCCCTTTTCTGTACTGAAAAAGATTAGTGGTCCTGGCCATTATTGACAGTGTATGCTGTAAAATTGATCATGCAAGGACATTTCCACACACTATTGATGCTGGGTGTATACACCCTAGTCATTTTCTTCTACAATACCCTTGCAAGATTAATGTTATGTTAATGAAGTCCTTATAAAATAATCATAATAGCCAACTGTCACTTTAAAAAATATTATGTCTTATGGCATGGTTCAAGTGATAACCTCTGTTTTCAGTTTTCTCATATCTAAGAACTGTTATTTACAATATGCCAATTAAATATAGCATTATCCTTTGGGTGTTCCTAAATGCCTTTTATACAATGCATTTCCACTTTCAACGAGTCCTTTCAAATCACTAGTAGTTCAGCAAGGGGAGAACAAAGAGGGGGGGGAAATGCTTTTTAAAAATGCTTATAACAGTTGATTGCTTTGATTAATAATTAACAAGTTGGCAGGGAACATAAAAAACAAACTTTATTACCACGAACTATACTCCTGTGTGTTTATTTTTAGGAAAGCCAAAACCATTAAAACAAATGGATGGATTTCTTTTTCTTTTTACCTCTACATTCATATAAAACAGGGTGACAGATGGGGACACAGATTTTTGAAAAGATAGGAAGCCTTGCCCACTTGCTTTCCTCCTGCATGTTGTTCATTTGAAATATTTCCTCTTTGTCCCCCCCCCCCAGTTATAGACATTATTGGATTTTATAAAAATCTTGTCGCTCACCACTTAAAATTCAGTCTCTTGCATTTCCTTAAAGCAATAAGGAATACATGTCAGTGTCCCTCGGAAATGTATGTTTGTTGTCCTGTTTTAAAGGCTTAAAAATAAACTATTTTCTTTTATTTAATTAACATTAGAATATTAAAATGGCTATGTAAACGATTGTCGATATGCTGTTCCTGCCTTAAGAATATTTAAATGTTATTATATTGTAGCTGAACATTCCAGGTTTTTCTTTTCCCTGTGAAATTAATGCTTTTAGGCTGAATTTATGTCTGTCAACAAATAATGATCATAGATGTGAGCTGGCTCATAATCCAGAGGTACTAGGTTACAATGTGTTGCTATGGAAACAGTGTTTTATTGCATTTTCTCTACTTGATTTAAGCCATTTGACAATCATAGCAACTGTTTGCCTGTCTTCCCACATCATAAAAAATTCAAAAACACAAACAACCTATGGTAGAAAATATACTGGGTTTTGAACCACAGTATTTAAAAAAGAAAAAAGAAGACATGACAAGTTTATATTTAACATGGACATTTTGTGAAAGTGTATCTCATAGAGCATCCAGAAGTGTTGGAAAATTCAATCAGTGGTTAGTCACTGAATGAGTCTGTCTTGCCTGTGGTTCATTTTGTTTATTGCACCATATATCTTTTATGTTCACTGGGACTTTAGCTTGAAACAGCATTTTCTTTAACAAGAGCCATGTTTCCTCTAACACTGTTTATTGCATCTGAAACATTATTCTTTGAAACTATGGTACATTTTCAATTGAGCAAAGGTCTGTAACAGAATCCTGCATGTCTGTGTTTATTCAGGACCCAGAGTAAGAAATATCCCCATTCATGTAACATTAATCACTTTCCCAGTGTTCAGCTGAGGTCATTGCCACATTCTTAGCAGTATTAAGCCGAGTCAAGATTAATCACGTACATTAAACCCTGCAAGAGAAGGACGTGAAAGGGATTGGAAAAAGACAGAGGGAGAACACTGTAATAAAATATGTTTGTGTTGCTATACCAAGTATTTATTGCGACAGGGTATTTTTCTTTTATGTTGACATAATTTACTAAGGTCAGTTTTTTATGAGAAAATTGACCACATTGGAAGCAATGCTAATTTAGTTTAATTTTGTTCCCACAGTAATGTTCTGAGAAGCTTGAACACTCTCACTGTATAATGCAACATCATAACAGAGGTACCACCCATCACAAAAAGTTAACTAATTTGCTACTTCAAAATTGTCATACACAGCCCCATCACTATGCAATATCTCACCTTCTACACATTGTAGAAATCCAGTCTTAGAAACACTGTACTGAAGTAGAATAATACAGGCAGTACCTAGTCTTGCATTGTCATAAGAATATAAGAAGAGCCCTGCTGGATCAGACCCATGGTCCATCTAGTCCAGTATCCTATCTTACACAGTGGCCAACCAGTTCCTCTGGATAGCCAACAACAGGTCATATAGGCCTTCCCTTGATATTGACTCCTGGCTCTGGGATTCAGAGACTTAGTGCCTCTGAATGTGGAGGTTCTCCTCAGTCACCATGGCTAGTAGCCACTGATAGACTTTTCCTCCATGAATCTATCTAATCTCCCTTTAAAGCTGTTTATTCCTGTGGCCATCGTGACATCCTCTGGCAGTGAATTCCACATTTAAATCACTCTCTGTGTAAAGTAGTATTTCCTTTTTTCTCCATCCTGAAGGTCTTGAACCTGTCAATCTTGCACTCTGTCCAAATAAATACAGTTCCAGCATTAGAGGCTACACATTCTGCAGGACAGAGTAGGAGCTACAGAAGCTAAAGACTTGATCAGATTCCACCGTGAATTCATGTTCCTGGATATGGGATTGAGGGTGAGTATCGTTTGACTATGACAGTCTTGAACCTTACTACACAAAAAATTAACTGGTCATTAAACAAAGAAGATTGATACAATACCATCATATAAGTATGTGGCCTGCTGTGGTTGGGGAGACTAGATTTTACAAGTCAACATACTACAGTACAGCAGGTGCACACAGTCTATTTTTCCCAGTATGATGGAACTATTATTAGTCAATTGCAGATGCATATCAGTTATCATGTTGTAGCAGAATGCACATAGATTTCTCCTGTGAAGTCATTAAGTAGACTATAGGGTTTAGCTATATGCACCAATTGCTAGTTTTCATACAGATCTCCAGTACAAACTCTGCCAGAATATTACTAAACCCATGCAGTACAGCCATGTTCACGTTACAGTGACTCAAACACATACATCTTGCAAATACATGCATGCATCTGCTAGTAAGAAAGATTGCTTTGCAAATGAAACTGGGGGGCCAGTACCTGGATAAATGTGGAGTTTAAATCACACTTTCAACAGTACCCACATTGAATGTAACATAGGAATGACCTGAAGAATGTATAAAGAACAATCAAGTGTACACTGTACACAGATTACATATACATTCAATGTAACTGTTGAGCAGGGCTAATGTGTTCATTAACTTTTGGTGCTAGAGACAGACTTAACTTGCGCAGAAGATAGTGAGCTTCTTTATATCCTACTTCCAGTGGTTTCAAATTGTGCATTTCCTTTGTTGGAGGGATGTCTCTGAGATTACTATCTTCACACTACTGGTCTCCTCCATTGCCCAGTGTCTGAATTCCAAAAGGGAAGACACGGGCAAAGACTGGAGAGCTGGAAAAGCAGACAAGATGAGAGCATTATTTTATTAAGTTTGTTTAGCAGAATATGCAGTTTCCTAACATTTACCAACCTATTTATATATTCCAGATGTTGAGACTACATTAGCAGGATTGTAATTCCACAGTCTTTTTCACAGGTGTTTTCCAGATGTTTTTCTTTCAGGGCCCTATAAACAGGTGAACACATGGAGCTGCCTCTCAGGTAGATATCTTCTCATAACCTAGTGCCTGATACTTTTAAATGGAGATAGCAGAAATTGAACCTGAGACCAGATGTTCACCTGGCCCTCCCTAAAAGCTTCATGTAGAAAGGAACTTGGGGATCAGAAAGCTGATTTAATGTCTGGGAACAAAGGGGTCCTTTGAAAGAGTTTAATCACAACACACTCTTAATTAAACTGTCAATATTAAGGTTCTGAGGCCCAACCTGCACATATGAGAGATGTTTTATTTAACATTTATATAACAAGTGAAGACCCGCAAGAAACTTGCCGGACGGCTATCTCATTCATCACACCTTTGCTCCCTCTCCTCACCCCCCACCTCTCTCACACTATTTCTCTCCTCTGCCCCCCTTTTCTTAGTCTCGATTTCTCCTCCATGCATGTGACTTCCTCTCTCTTTCTGACCTGTCATCTTTCTCTTTGTTTTTCTGCCTCCCCACTTCATCACTTTTTCTCTCTTTCTGCCCCTACCCCATCATTCTTTCTTTCTGCCCCCATCACTCTCCCAGCCTCCTTCTGCTTCATCCCCCACTCCGCAGAGCAGCAGCAGCAGTGGTGGCAGTGCTCCTAGCCACCCACCTGCTTCCTCTCCCCCCACAGCAGCAGTGGCAG
>NW_015160274.1:324219-342255 GCF_001447785.1 Gekko japonicus | reverse complement strand
TTTTTTTAGTTTTTGGATTTTTCTACAAACCCAGGAAGTCTACTGACTATGTAGGAAAAGCTGTTGGGGGACAGTGAGCCCCCTGTTGGTGGAAATAAGTATCTGCACAGGGGGGAAAAACTCTGGAAAACAGAATAAGGATGGGGGCACAGCAATGGGGCCTACTTTCTCTTCAGAGCTCCTGTTAGCTATGGTAGGCAAAGATACCCAAAGTCATAACAGAAGTACTAATTCTGACTCTGCTAATAGCAGTTTGAGGGATGATTTATATCATAGAAGTGGTACAGAGAGATAGTGTCTACCTCCTACTCCATGGGTGTGATACAGATTGCCCTTCCCTTCTTAGATTCACTGGTATGGTATAGCCAGGAATCTCTATTATGTAGCAGAGTGTACAAGGCTTACACGCAGCAGCAGCTTCTCTGTATTGTGTGTACTAGCACAGATATAAAGTTGCACACAGCCACTT
Source organism: Gekko japonicus (assembly GCF_001447785.1). Classification (NCBI taxonomy): domain Eukaryota; kingdom Metazoa; phylum Chordata; class Lepidosauria; order Squamata; family Gekkonidae; genus Gekko; species Gekko japonicus. Next base: position 341,786 of record NW_015160274.1, on the reverse strand, counting down.
GTCAGTTTCAAACTAATAAGAATCCTTTATTTCGGGGAACGACATTCTAGATAGTATAGGTGAGAGATAAGGCTAGGATCTACTCTAACTAGCTAGGATGGATGCAGATGCAGCATGCATGTCCTGCATCCATGGTGCCAAAGATGGAGTGTGTGTCTATTCTTTGTGTGTGTGCGTGTGTGTGTGTGTGTGTGTGTGTGAGAGAGAGAGAGAGAGAGAGAGAGAGGGATATGTTAAGGTGGAAGGAAGGAAATATCATCCCTAAGAATTGCATTTTACTTCAAAGGGATGGTATCAGATAGTGGGGAGGAAAGGATGCTCTGTGCATCTTGACCCCTCTCTATATATCTAAATCTATGGTGCTGTCTCTGAATTCTGAGGCAGGAGACAATGTACAGTCTTCCACTTCCAGCACCCCTGCCACAGCTGCTTCTTTATGTTAAATAAAGCACTGGAAGGATCCAGTTATGGATTTCCCTTGTATGCATACAATGGCCTTGAGATGCTTAAGAGTCCTCTGAAAAACCCATTCCCAGTAGTTTTAAGGGTAAAATATGCATTTAAAAGCTTAAGTCTTGTTTATAAAACAATGATATTTATCATCCATTTACCAGTGTAGCCTCCTTCATAAACCTAAATTGAAAAGTGGGATATAAATAAACTGAATATTCCTTAATGAGGTCATTTGTCACCATTTGCACATTTTCATCTCAGTAAATAAACAGATAAACTTTTGCAGAGCACATCATTAAAACACTTTCACAGAAAGCCTTCCTCAGCAGCTTTTCCATCTGGCTGCATCAAAGAGAGAGATGAACAGGTAGCACTTATAGAAAAATGCCCTGGTTTTATGTGCATGTTCCAGATAATCACGAACTGACCCAAACAATGCCCATTGATGTATATCATTAATGTTCTAAATTAATTAAAACAATTTCCAACATTTGGGATGCTTGCACACCTGACAACTGAGTCTTAGAAAAGCTGGGAACACTGACTATGGAACTTCTAGTTTCTTGTTTGGTTTGTTACTGATGCTGCAAACATATGAATCCCAAAAACTCTGATTTATACAGGATATTTGGAATTAGATTTATTGCTGCAGTTAAATAGATATATTGACTAAGCCACTAAAACATAATTTCATTGATGGGTATCCATAAATGGGTGCATGCTAATAAGAGTATTTTAAAATTTGTAATTTAATGTTATCAAAATACTTGTATGAGAAATGATAACGTTTTAAAACACATGTTTCATCATATGCCTTTCAATTCTGGAATCCTATGAACACATTCTTAAAGGTTGCAAAATAAATAAGTTTACACAGAAGAATCAAGCAGCATATTTTGGGCATTGTCAATTCACCAATGCATGAATGCATGCACATGCCTAGACATTTAATATGCCAAAATTATAATTTTCAACATGTATAATCTAGTGAGCATCTCTAATAAGCACTAATGACTATGGGCAGAACTGTTTGATTCCAAGTCTGAAGCAGCAATGTCTAGTCCAGTAAAAATAGGATTTCACATTAAATTAATTGCAAAATTGTTCAAAGTTGTTTGAAAGTAGATTTCCTATTGGCTAACTGCTCTGCAGATTAATATCAACAGCCTTTCTCTGTAAAGAAGCGGATTTTTTTTTAACAAAAAACCCCAAGGACACAATTTTTCCTGTTTCTGAATAGGAGGTATAATGTCTTTATAATGTAATAATTAAAAGGAAAAACAATTACGGTGGTCTTATCTGGATGTTGCAGCTGTACTTCCTCCTTTTGCATTAGCAGTGTATGTTGGAAGGTTATGACAAACCATGAAAATTGCATCTTAAGAGGAGTTTTATTTCTTTTCCTATGATTTGATTGAAACAGACAGCTACATTTTGTGTATATATAATTAGGCAGTAAAATAGTCTTTGAAGGCAGATTCCCATTTAGTATGTGAGTCACACACACAACAGGCTTTCATTCAGCAGCCAAAGACTGATCTTTTTAATGCCTCAACTCGCTCAACATGTTTTCTGAACACTATAGCCTGCGGAAGGGAGAAAGAAAATATACGAGAATAAGCTTTTAGGCCAAATTTTCCCTCCCAAGCGAAAGAAAAGATTCAGAAAAGCCAACTGGGCAAGTCTGTGGCAATTTAACCTTACAACAAACCGGCTTCCCACCCCCTACTCCCTGACTGTTAGCCAGTGCTGCACCAGTTCTAGGCGTATCTAATCCCCCTCATAAAAGGCTATTGTGATAAAACTGAGACCAATGGTTTTTTCATTCACCATCACTCAGCACTTCAAAACTAATAGTGCTGCCTTTTTCTCTTAATGCTTTCTTTTCAGTATACAGTTCCCCTCCCTTTTAATAACAATAAAAGAAAGAGAAATTAAAAAAGAGTCACATTTTGTTTGGTATGTCATCTAATGGTAGATGTCCTCAAAACTCAATTTTTGCCTTTGGAACATATGATGCACTGATTTATTCTCCCAGTAAAATATTTTCTTCGAGTCTTGTGGCTAGTACAAGAATTGCAGTGAATGTTTCTCCCTGTGAACACGTGAGATAAATACAGGCAACATTTTGCTCCAGAAATTTTCCCTTTTAACATCCTTGATTCATATTAGTTTCAGACTATAAAAGCCTATAGCAATTTTTATATGTGGCTTGAAAATGCTGTTTCTAGGGTGATTGGCCTAATTAAAGACAGGGTAATTATTAGACATCACAAATCAGTTCAGAAGGTTGAGTTCTGTCATTTCCTTTATTTCAGTGACTTCAGTTTAAAAGCTGCTTGCAAGAAACAGAAATTACATTTTCCAAGCAATGGCAATTTTTTTAATGGATGCTTTTTTGTTTCACAGAAAGAATGTTATCAAGGATATAAAAGATTCTGTGACATTACAGTCTGTAGACTATACTTAGAAAAAAAGTATGAACACAAGTTTTAATTAAATATTTCTACAAAACAGCAGTTGTATCTTGTATTCTAATAGCGAACTTGGCCAATCTTTGGATACTTAAATCAGGTGATTGGAACTGTGAATGGGCAAAGCAGATCTTTCTACAAACCTGAAAAGGCCCCAGGTTCGCAGAAAAATGTGAAATCTAAAAAATAAAATAATACATTTGGGAGTTTTAAAAAACCGAAAACTATAAAATGAGTGTCTAGCTTTAAGCAACAGATTCCCTCAGTGGCTGCTGCTAGGCAATGACAGTATTCCAAGCTGGTTTTTTTCTCTGGATAAAGGCAGAAGGAGGAGGCAGGGCCCTTTCCAGGCCTATTTTGCCTTTTGATTGATACATTTGTTATATGAAATATTAAAAATGGCATAATTAATTCATAATTGTTGATTTGAGCACTACTTTACATGGTTTGTTTTTTCTCACTGTTAATTTTTACCTTGCATCTCACTTGTTTTTGGTGCTTCTGCTCAATAGCAGACACTCTAGGAAAACCAGTGTAGTATAGTGGTTAGAACAGGGGTGTCAAACATGCAACCCAGGGGGCGGATCAGGCCCCCAGAGGGCTTCTGTCAGGCCCACAGTGGAACTGGCTGTCTCCTGCTTCTTCTTCCAGTTCTGCTGCTGCTGTGTCATTGTAGCTTGCTTTGCTAGACACTCTCAATCACTCAGGAGAGTAAGATAGGAAAACGTCTGTTCCCTGCGCTGCTGAGGCTCCTCCCCCTCCCAGGGGGAGGGAGGGGACGAGCCAGAGCTTGCTTCCTGGCCAGGCTGCCTCAATCACACAGGAGAGAAAGGCAAGCCTTGCTTCCCTTCCATTGGCTGAAGGAAGGGAGGGAAGGATGGAGAACTTGCTTTGCTTGGCTGCCTCAATAGCATGGGAGAAATAAAAAGCACCTCTAAGACCAACAAAGTGTTATCCAAGGTATGAGCTTTTGTGTGCCTTGCTTCAGTGTGTGTGTTTTGTTGGGCTCATTATGTTGTGGCTCTCCTGGGTGCAACTGGGTTCCCTTCACCTTTTAACTGTATTCATGCCCTCATGATCCAATCTTGCTCAGTAGGAAAGCAATGTGAATTATTTAGATGAGGAATAACAGCAAGTCAGTGGGGTGGATTAGGCTGAGAGTGTGTGTCCAGACCAAGTTGACCCAGCACATTTCCTTTGGGGATTTTGAACTTAGACTTCCCAGATAGTAGGCTGATACTGACCACCAAGGAAGATTATAATTTTATAGACAAACACATGGCTCTCAATCTGTGTCATGGTGCCTTCTCATGTTTTTGACCAGCACACAAAGCAATTTATGTAAAAAAGCTCACAATGCCCAGCCATTTCATGTTGTCTCCTTGGCCCTAGCCTCAGAACTCTAAGCAGGAGATTTCTGTAGTGAATGTCAATAAATCAAAAGTAGATTTGCAGCTTACAGATACGCATTTGAACAGCATACTCAAGTTTGCAACAGCACAGACATTTTGATGCAATAATTCAGAGCAAGAGGTGTCAGTTATCAGACACTGTTAAATAAACAAATTATTGCAAGAGTGCTAATGTTTTAAGCATGTTTTAAAATAATAAAAATTGTGTTTGTGTCCTTTATAAAGTTTATATCTCCACTACCTGGCATTACATTTTATGACACACATGGCCCGGCTCAACAAGGTCTCATTTATGTCAGATCTGGCCTCCATAACAAATGAGCTTCACACCCCTGGATTAGAACTTCAGAGTAGGGACTGGGAGACCCAGGTTTGGGGGGGGACCCTTGCTGTGGAAGCTCACAGGGTGATTTTGGACCACACATACTTTCAGATAACCTACCCCGCTGGATTGTTGTGCAGATAAAAAGGAGCTCAGGAGAATACTGTAAGCTGCTTTGGTCCCCACTGTGGAGAAAAGTGGACTATAAATGGAGTAAACAAATAATACATATAACTGAAGATGGGACACAAATAAAAGCTAGGTTGGTGAATGGCTGAGAAGGAGAGAATGAGGCAAGTAAAGGGGAGAGGGTATGCCAGTGGGAGGGAAAGGGAAAATAGTGTGGGGTGGGGGATACAGGGAAAAGTGAAGCACTCTCCTACAAGTCCTTGAGGGTTCCTTATCATGCAAGCGAGCCTGGCCCAGTGGCTGGCACCACACAATTGGACCATAGTTTTTTTAGGACTTTCGGTTTGTGGGTTGACGATGGCGGTCGCTCTCCCCGGACCTCAGGGGAACGATTAGCACACCAGCAGTATGGAGGGGTGCTACCTCAAGTGGCACCCCCACTGTGCCTTTGTGATAGGCTCCAGGCCAGAGGGCTTTTGAGGGTTAGCCTCTTTGATGGCTCGATGCCGGAGAATAGAGGCTTTCCTCTGCCCTGATGGTCCTGTCATTGTGTGGCCTTCGGGCACAAGCTAATTTGACCGGGACAAGCGCAGGAGATCGAGTAGAATAACGAATGATGTGAGCGAGGTCAGAGATATGACCAACAATGAATGTGAGTTCAAAGTAAAGGGACTATTTTAAAAAAATGGATTCCCCCCCCCCCGTGGGAAAAGCGGAGCGCATGGACAGATAAATGTATCGAACGGGGAAGGGAGGAGATAAACAGTGAGCTTATTTTGAGATACTTACTTGAGTGCCGATAGTGAAGCGACGTGTTTTTCGAGCCCTTGCGAAGCGGTTTGAAATTGTAAACAAAGCTGTAAAATGGCGGCTTCCCGGGGTAAGTTAAAAGTGAAAGTCAGAGCCCAAAACTGGAAGAGGGAGCAGACGTCATGAAGATGTTAGCGAATATGCTCAAACCGATGATGGAGCAACTCGATGGTATTAACCAGCAACTGACCTCGCTAAACCAAAACTTCGCTCTACAGCAGTGCCAGCTGGCAGAAACGGAAAAGAAAGTGGAGCATGCAACTGAGAAAATCAGAGAGATGGACACCGCAAACAAGAAAATGAAGAAAAGAATGGGAGATGTGGAAACAAAACCTCCAAGAAAACCGTTTGTTACAGCTGCAAATGGAAAAGGCCAACATGATTCTCAGATTCCAGGGAGTTCCTGAAACTGAAAAAGAAGATCTGAAGAGGACTCTGGGCGAGATTATCGCTCCAGTAACAGGCTTACCAGCGGATGAAATAGTAAAAGATATGGAGACCGCCTAACGGGCTTACTCCAATTACATTTTAAAAAAATAGCCTGCCTGGAGAGATTGTGGTCAGATTTGCAAGAAGACAGATCAGAGATGCTATATTAAAGGTCACTTCAGCAACTCCACTGAAATTGGGGAATACAATCATTAAGACTTTAAAGGACATTCCATTTGAAATTCGTCAAAAGAGAAAAAGCTATAAGGACTTAATCTCTTTTCTTCAAACCAACGGAATTCAGTACTGGTGGGCAATCCCCGAAAGTGTCATCTTTAAAATCAACAATAAAAGAGAGAAGATTGACTCCATTTATAAAGCCAAGGAATTATTGAGACGTCAGCTGGGATCGGGGGAAGAATCCAAAGACGAAGAAACCAAATCAAGTGACTCTGCTACCTCTGGAACGGATGAGGACTCTGTGGTTGAAATGGGTGCGGGAGCAATGAAAACTGTATACGATTTTAGAGATAGAAAACCAAATTAAGGGCAGAAGGACTTTGAATATTGCCTTTTGAAGTAAAGAAGATGCTCAGAAAGTTCTCTCATAATAACTAACATATTAACATAGAAGCTGTTAAAAACAAGAACTTTACAAGTATATTGTGTTACTAGCACTTTAAATACTACTATTTAGTTTAACACAGATGTTTTTTCACAGATTAAGACAGAGGAGCAGTTGGACATGTCTGGCATAGTCTATGGCATTATACCTGTCTGAGGTCCCTCTGCTCCTCAAACCCCATCCTTGCCAGCTCCACACCTCAAATCTCCAGGAACTTTTCAACCTGGAGTTGGCAACTCTTGCTCCTTCCCACCCCTCCCACTGATTTTATCTGTCCTGGAGGAAATGGCTGCTTTGGAGAGTGGAGTCTATGCCCTCCCCAAATCTGTAGGAATTTTCTCACCTGGAGTTGGCAATCCTATTTCCTTCCTACCCAACAGCCAACTTACCTTTGTCTGCTCCATGAAATTGCTGAGCGGTAAGGATAGAACAGATAAAAGGGAGTACTTCTTCACCCAAAGATTGATTAACATATGGAATTCACTGCCACAGAAGGTGGTGGCGGCTACAAGCATGGATGGCTTCAAGAGGGAACTGGATAAACATATGGAGCAGAGGTCCATCAGTGGCTATTAGCCACAAGGTATAGAAAGGAACTCACAGGCTGGGGCAAGTGATGTACTGTATTCTTGGTGCTTGGGGGGGGGGGCAACAGTGGGATGGCTTCTAGTGTCCTGGCCCCACTGATGGACCTCCTGATGGCACCTGGTATTTTTGGCCACTGTGTGACACAGAATGTTGGACTGGATTGGCCATTTGCCTGATCCAACATTGGCTTCTCTTATGTTCTTATGTTCTTAATTAAAATCCACATAAAATCATCTAAAAACAGTTCAATTATAAACAATTCAGTGTCGTAAAGTGCTAGTGATAATTCATTAATTGCTTAGCAATGGTGTACTGTATGAGTGCCTACAAAGGTCTAACTAACGAAATGTTCTGCTCAATGATCTTCCTGATATGAGCAGCGGCACAGGCTGTAGATGACAAAGCCAAGGGCCACGGCTCTATAATTAGGATTGTTGGTGGTAATCCTGGCGGCGGCTCCTCAGTTGCAGGCCTGATGGAAGAGCTCAGTCTTGCAGGCCCTGCAGAACTGTAAAAGATCCCGCAGGGCCCTAATCTCTTCTGGAAGCAAATTCCATCAGTATGAAGTCGCCACTGAGAAGGCCCTGGCCCTGGTAGTAGCCAGCTTGGCATCCTTGGGACGCAGGAGGGCCAGTCAATTTCAAGACCCCAACTATAATGCTCTCTGGGGTGTGTATGGGGAAAGGCGGCCCTCAGGTATATCGGACTCTGGCCTATAGGGCTTTAAAGGTAAGAACCAGCACCTCGAAACGAATTCGGTATGCTATTGGCAGCCAGTGCAATGTCTTCAACACAGGCTAGATGTGCTCACACATGGGGAGGCCCATCAGAAGTCTTGCTGCAGCATTCTGCACTAGCTGCAGCTTCCGAATTTGGGACAAGGGCAGCCCCATGTAGAGAGTATTACAATAGTCTCGAGGTGACCATCGCATGGCTCACTGTTGCCAAGTCGTTGTGGTCAAGGAAGAGAAACAACTGCCCAGTCAGCTGAAGATAATAAAAGCCTGACTTGGCAATGGTTGCTACCTGGACCTCCATTGTTAAAGAGGCATCCAAGAGCACTCCCAAGCTCCTAACCTCCAGCACTGGCACCAGAGGCACCCCATCAAAGGTCAGGAGTGGGATCCCTATCCCCGAACTGCCCCGGCTCAGGCACAGGACCTCCATCTTCATTGGATTCCATTTCAGTTGGCTCAGTCTAAGCCAACCAGCCATGGCTTGTAACGCCCAGTCCAGATCTTCCAGACTGGAGTCGGACCGGCCGCCCAACATCAGATAGAGTTGGGTGTCATCAGTGTACTGGTGACATCCCAGCCCATGCCTCCTGGCACTCTGGGCATGGGGGCGCATATAGATGTCAAATAGCATTGGGGAAATCACCGCCCCTTGAGGCACTCCACAATCCAGTGAGTGCCTTCTGGGCTGCTGTTCCCCTAGTGCCACCCTTTGTCCCCGACCTTGGAGGAAGGAAGCGAGCCATTGCAAGGCAAGCCCCCGAATTCCTATGTCAGCAAGGTGGTGGATCAGTAACTGATGGTCGACAGTATCAAACACTGCTGACAGGTTCAACAACAACAGTACTGCTGATGCACCCCGATCTAGATGCCTCTGGAGGACATCCATGAGGGTGACCAGTGCCATCTCCATCCCATGTCCAGAGCAAAAGCTGGACTGGAAGGGGTCTATGATGGAAGCGTCATCCAGAAAGCTCTGTAGCTGAATCACCACTGTCCTCTCTATTATTTTGCCCAAATAGGGTAGTTGGCCATTTCAGCCGGTAGTTGGCCAGTAGTTGGCCATTTCAGCCGGGTCCAGATTTTTTTTTCAGGCGAGGACTCTATAACTCCTTCCCATGCCATCATTGCCTGTTATTGTGAGTACTCAAGAAGACATATGAACACTAGACATGTATTTCTGTGAACAAGCCTCACTTCCTGTTTGAGGAAGGCCAAGCATAACAGAGAAATCTTGTATGCTGGGTTTTCCCAAAGTAAATTTGGATCTAAGGAGAAAAATCCCACTTTCTGAAACTCTTGTCACAAAGAACCTGTAAGCTTAACTTTTAGTACCTGGTATAAGTGAATGACATCCTGTTTAAAACAAAGAAAAACAGCTCCAAGGCAGGCTTTGAAATGAAACCAGGGACTGGAATGTAATAAATAATCAGATATCAATTATTGAATAGGAACAAAATAGACAAAGTAACAAAAGTATCATGGTCAAGTAACATCCAAATGAATTGGAACATCAAACACTAAATGCCCATAATATATCTAAATATCCCCAGCACCCACCAAAACCCTGGGTTCCCTGGCTCTTTTGCATATGAGCAGCACCCAGCCCTGTGGGTTCTCAAGGTTAAATGCACACAAATAAAGCAGACCTTTGTAAAAATGTATAAAGGTTTACTGAATGGATTTTGAAACAGAATATTACTATGCAGCACAGTCTCCACTGCTTACCAGCAAAGAAATAAAGAAGCTAACTTTCTAACATCTTCAAAACCTGGTATTAGGTGGCACAACTTCTTTAAATATAAGAGTCCAAGCTAGAGGCTTAAGCATTCTCGATGCAGCTGTCCATCATGATATAACATAATATAGCAAGAGTACTAGTGAGGTAAAATCACAAATTTAATTTGGCTTCCCTGTGAGCTATAGCTTTATTATAGTCTTTTGCCCCCTGGCTCCAGGTGGTGTCTCAAACCCAATCAGGGAGCTCACTTGATAGAACTCTCCAGAAGACATTAACATTCACTCCTGATTCTCCTCTCCCATCTAGCTACACAACTGAACATAGGTTCTCACGATTAATCCATTACCACATTCTTGAATTCAGCCCTGAAAGAGATAAGGATAGTGTCAGCAGGCAGCCCCAGTTACAGACACCTGTGAGCTGGAGCAGGACTGCTAATAATCACATTCATCCTTGAAGGGTATCAGGGTGCTTTACCTCACATGCCTGCCTTTCTGGAAGCTGAAATCCATGGTGTTACCATGGTTGAAGCTCTCTATAACTAGGCAAAGCAGCTACAATTTAGATTCCTATGAAGCGAGGTAGATTAATGATGTTTTAGCGGCAAGATATAATAAGCAAAGGAGAATATACATACTGAAGCAGGAACTACTGGAAAATCTTCCCCTGAGATGCACACCACCCTCCTTTCAGGACATACTGTCAGCCACTATGTTTTGTTGCCTTTAATATGAATAATCCCAAAGCTAAAGTCTTGCATACTCAAGGCCCATCTCAGAACCCGAGCATGATTTCCCTTCATTTTGTGCATGAAAGACAAGGGGTTATGATTAGTTTCCAACACCACACAAATAGGGCTTCAGCTTGTACAAAGCCCACACAATGCCTAAACACTCCTGTTCCAAGGTGGCATAAGCCTGCTTTTGTGGCAACAGCTTCCTGCTTAGATAGACAATTGGGTGATATTCACCATCCTCCCCCCTTTGCAGCAACAGAGCACACAGGTCCCTCAAAGAAGCATTGGTTTGGAGAACAAAAGACTTGTTATAATCAGGTACAACCAAAATGGGCACTTGTGACAGTTTCTCTTTTAGAATCTCGAAGGCATGCTGACACTCAGGGGTCCAGATGATAATAGCGGAAGCCTTTTTTTTTTTTTTTGCACAAATCCATCAATAAGCAATGAAACAAAGATAGAGAAATTGATAAGGCCTAGGAAGGCTTGCACATACTTCTTGATAGCAGGCCTGGGCCAATTCATAAAACTGACTATCTTAGCTACATGAGGCATGATGGTATTTGACTTAATCAGGTGGTCCAGGTAAACAACATGGTTACACCCAAATTGGCACTTGAAGCCTTGATGGATGTTCCTCCATCATGAATTCTTTGTCTTTTTTGGTGGCCCATGATAGCAGTAAAACTCTCCTCCAATACCACATTTCAAAGGAATCAACTTTCTTCCTGTCAGCTTTCTTCATTGTCCAGCTTTCACACCCATACATAGTAATGGAGAATACAATGGCATGAATGAACTTGATCTTGGTTGCCAGTGACACATCCCTACACTTAAGAACCTGTCCTAGCTCTTTTATGGCTGCCCTTCACAGTCTCAGTCTCCTTCTGACTTCTTGGTTGCAGTCTCCCTTTTGATTGATGCTGGAACCAAGGAATAGAAAATCTCAAACTATTTCAATTTCTTCATTGTCAGCCTTAATGTTGTGTAATTCCCCAGTCATCGTTACTTTTATCTTCTTCATGTTCAGCTATAATCCTGTTTATGCACTTTCTGCATTAACCTTCATCTGTAGTTGTTTCAAGTCTTCACTATTTTCTGCCAAAAATGTGGTGTCAAACTGTTAATGTTTCTCCCACCAGTTTTCACTCCATCTCCATCTAAATCTAATCCATCTTTCTTTACAATGTGTTCTACATAGAGACTGAAGAGGTAGGGAGATGAAATTTGCCAATAGGAAACCATTCTGTTTCTCCATATTTTGTCCTAACAGTGGCCTCTTGTCCAGAGCTTAGGGTGCACACCAAAAAATGCAGATGTTGTGGCATAACCATGTCTTTTAAAACCAATCATAGCTTTTCATGATCCACACAGTCAAATGCTTAGCTGTAATCTATGAAACACAAGCTGATTTTCTTCTGAAATTTTCTCATATGCTCCAGGAGTCAACATAAATTTGCAGTATGATCTCTAATGCCTCTTCCTTTTCTGAATCCAGCTTCAACATCTGGCATTTCTTGTTCCATATATGGTAACAGACTTTGCTGTAAGATTTTAAGCATCACTTTCCTCACATGAGAAATTAATGAGATGGTTCAATAGTTGCTGCAGTCTTTGATGTGTCCTTTTTTTGGAATTGGAATGTACAGTGAGCATATCCAGTCTGTATGCCATCGTATGTTTTCCATATTTGTTGGCACATTCTGAAGATTTTGATGGTCTGTGTTTATGTCGCTTGGAACAGCTGTATTGATACCTCATCTATTCCTGGTGATCTATTTCTCCCAATTGCTTTCAATGCAGCTTTAACTTCACTTTCTAAAACTGCAGGTTTTTCTTCAAAGGAATCTATCATCTATCTGTCTCTTCTATATAGTTCTTCAACATATTGTTCCCCTCTTTTCTTTATTTTGTCCTGTTCAGTCAATGTATTTCCATGCTGATTGTTCAGCATGCCTAACCACTATGGGTGTGGAGGGGGGAGATATCCGTGAATTTCCTGCATTGTGCAGGGGGTTGGACTAGATGACCCTGGAGGTACCTTCCAACTCTATGATTCTGTGATTCCATGATTGTCTATGCTTTAAATTTCTCTTTGATTTCTTGTTCTCATCTATTTCTCTACACTAATTATTATAACAGTTCTCTTTGTTTCTACATGCCAGTCCCTGGAATGCTGCATTTAGACTTTTGATTATGTTTCCGTTACCTTTTGCTTTTGCTCCTCATCTATCTTTAGCAATTTTTAGAGTTTCATTCATTATCCATTGAGTTTACAGTAATAGTCTTTGCATATTCTTCCTTGAAAGGATCTCTGGTTCAACCCATAGTTGTTCTGGACCATGTTTACTTAAACTTAGTAATGCACATCTGTTCTTTGCATGGTCTTTAAACTCTTCAGGAATGTTGCTTAGATTGTATTTTGGAACTATTAATGTTTTCTTGGCATCTCATAAATCAATGGCCAAAGGGCAGACCATACCAGGAAGAAATGGAGTTACTGAAAAAGTGCCTTTCAGTCCCATCTTGGCCAGATATTTCAGAATGATGCCATGGTTGATTGTGCCAAAAGCCTAATCAGTCTAGTTGTACTGGCTGGGATGCACTTCCTTTGTCAGTCTGTTAATATAGATAATTTACAAGGTTGTCCAAGATGTTTTCTGTTCCATAGCCAAGCTGGAAAGATGACTGAAATGGATCTAGGTAACCCATATCATTCAGAAACACCTGGAAATGTCAACAATACCTTCTTGAATACCAGCCCCCAAATTACAACCTAGAGAGATTTAAATATCTGGGTCCAGATTTTTCCCCAGGAATGACCATTTAAGATGCCCCTGTCCCAGTCCTCAGAGGCATTATGAACAAGCTATAATAGATGTCTTCCTTACATAATGCCTGTGAGGACTAGGGCATAGTGTGGCATACTGGTGTTGAAAATAAATTATGCTGTCATGTATGCTGTAGTAACATCTAGGTTAAATTACTGCAATGCACTCTATACACGGTTACCCTTGAAGACTTTCTGGAAGCTACAGATGTTACCAAATGCAGCGCCTGGAATGTTGACCAGAGCGGGTTGTAAAGACCATATTATTCCAGTCTTATTCCATCGACAATGACTCCTAATTTGCTTCTGGGTTCACTTCAAGGTACTGGTATTGACCATTAAAGCCCAGCATACCTTATTCCTTCTCCCATATATACATACTCATACATTCTGCTCACTTTTATACACCCTGCTTTGAGTGCCCCCATAATCAGAACCTAGATGGGTGATAACCTGATAAAGGGCCTTCTCATTCCTGGTACCAAAACTTTGGAACTCACTCCTCATAGAGATAAGTCTGTTTCCCTCTATCATTGCCTTCTGCTTGTGGGTGAATATTTATTGTTTTGTTTGGTGTACCCCCAGTAACTGTTACTGGGCCTCTTTGGTTGTGTTATGTCTATATGTTTTTATTAATTTTTAAAAATATTTTATACATAACTTATTTTAAATGTTGTTTTAATTGTTTGAAATATTTTAATGTTAATATAGTTTAACATTTTGATGTTTGCCACCTTGGGCACCTAGATTGAGTGGAAGGCTGCATTGACTTCAACAGGGCTTACTCCCTAGTAAATATGCTTAGGGCAGCCTTAGATGGACAAAGAAATCCTTCTGTTCTCTGCTTGCCCTTCCAGAGCTAATCTTTTCATAGAGCTAGGATCTCTTCTTCCATCTGTGCTTCAGTCTCCTTTCTTTCACAACTCACTATCACCAGAACTCCATTTCATCTGATGTCTGCATAGGGCGATTTCGCACTAGAGCTGCCTCGCGACGCAGCTGCCATTTGCCCCGACACAAATATGTCAATTTCACACCCGAAGCTAAGAGGCTGCATTTTGACTCGCGGCTTCGCCCAATTTCCTCCACAGTTTTGTGATCCTGGTTTTTGAGGATCACGAAACTGCGGAGGAAATCGGGCGAAGCCACGGGTCAAATGCAGCCCCGCAGCCTCAGGAGTGAAATTGACAAATAGTGTCGGGGCAAACGGCGGCTGTGCCGCGAGGCAGCTCTAGTGCGAAATCGCCCATAGTCTCTTCCATGCTTTATTTATAAGAGTACTGAAATTGTACCTTTTTATTATGTCTAATCCTGACTGGTATTTCAATATTTTTCTTCCCTTCCTATCCTGCACATCTGGTTGCTTATCATCTTTACAGGCTATAAATCTGTAGGTGGGCCTACAATGCCATTTTTTATTTTGTTAAGTGCCTAGCTGATTTTTTGTAAATTAATGATCATAGTCACAGTTATTGTGTTGTGAGAACAGAAAACAGACATTTCTGTGCTTTACTGTAAAATATTTATTAGGCAAAGACACTATCTACAAGATCCATCCAAGCAAAAGCAAAACAAGACTTGTTGGTTTCCAGAGTGATTTAGGACATGATGGAGCATTCCTAAATACTAAAAAGGACTGCAGCAAACAGGCTGAAATGGAAAGTAGTTTGTATCTGCTTATAAGATTGCAAACTGCTGCAAGGCTGCTGTAATGCAACTGCAAAAATACAGTAAGATATAGCAACTGTAATAACAGGGCTGCAAAATTCAATCAGGAGGTTCATCAACTGAAGACCAAGTCCTATGAGAAAAGGTTGAAGGAGCTGGGTATGTTTAGCCTGAACAGGAGATGATTGAGAGGTGATACAATAACCAAGTACTTGAAGGGCTGTCATATAGAGGATGGTGCAGAGTTGTTTTCTGTTGCCCCAGAGCCAACGGGAGGTGGTGGGCTCTCCTTCTTTGGAGGTTTTTAAACAGAGGCTAGATGGCCATTTGATAGCACTGCTGATTGTGTGAACTTAGGCAGATCACAAGAACAGAGGGCAGGAAGGGTTGCATCAGTGCTTAGTTCTCATGGGCCTTTCTTACACACCCTGGGGAAATGCTGATCACTACTTTGGGGTCAGGAAGCAATTTTTCTCCAGGCCAATTTGGCCAGGGATTGTAGAAGGTTCCCCCCCCCCATCTTCTGGGCATGAAAAAAGGTCACTGGGGGTGTGGGGGGAAGTATTTGTGAATTTTCTGCATTGTGCAGGGGTTTAGACTTGATGACCGTGGAGGTCCCTTCCAACTGATTCTATGATTCTAATAGACCTTTTCAGTATTATAGGGGGGAAATCAATTGTTGATGCTGTGAGCTACGGGTATGCCTCTTTTGGCTCTTGTGCATTGCAGTGCCATCTTAAGAAGATTTACAATCTTCTGTCCATTGAAATTAATGAGCTTAGAAAGGCACAAATGTTTAGGATTGCACCATTAATATAACAGGGAATGAAGAAGAAAGTATGACTACAGATATGATAGACCCCTTCCACTTCCCTCCCTCAGAGGCTAGATTTTCCCTCTGTTTCTCTGGCCCTTCACTAACTGAACAGCTCTGGTAACGTGTTTTCTTCTCCCCTAAAGAAACTTTGGCTCTCCCATCCTGTCAGTAAGATATATGTTGATAATTTGCTAAGCCCAGGACCCTGAGAGAAGGGATAGGATTGCCCTTTAATGTAAACCCTTGAAAATCGCACTTGAGATGCTTTTAAAATTCAAAAATAACAAAAGGTTTATTTAACATCACAGGGAAAGGTCAAGTGAAATTGATATTTGAAATTACTGAGGTAAAACTAATACAACTACAAATGTTTGATCTTGTATCAGGCTAATAAGAGGTTCTTAATTCTTTCACTGTTACTTAGATGTTTATATTGAGAGGCTTTTGTTCCAGTGTGTTCCCAAACACTCTAGTAGTTCACTTTATTTGAATAATTGCTGACTCTTTTGGTGCTCAAATGGCTTGTACCCTCTTCCCAGTACCCAAACCCCTTCTCTTCGAACACCAGTACTCTTCTTGAGTTGTTTACTGACTTTTAAGGTCTCTACAGGCAGTTTCTAATCATACCAGAACAGGGAATTCTATACTTCTCCATGTTTGACTGGGTAGGGATGGACCTGGTATCATCCATGGCAGCACTAGGACTCACCCAATATGTAATGCCCCCCAGGCTGGGCATACTCCCGACTTGATCCTCACAGCAGGGGTTACAGTGGACCAGATCACTGCCTTGGTGGTGCCATGGTCAGACCACCATGCCCTGAAGGCCCACGTGAATGTGTCACTCCGACCCCGTTTAGGCAGCGAGCATATTTTGGCTCGCCTGTGGAGCCTCAGTGGTTTCAGATGGCTCTGCGGGATCCCATGCCCCCTGGCGGCTTGTTAGATGAGCTTGTCGAGGACTGGCATGGCTGGCTCTTGGCAACCATCGAAGAGATAGCCCCCCAATGCCCTCTGCGCCTTTGCTCTAAGCAGGCTCCTTGGTTTACTGAGGAGCTGTGGCAAATGAAACAAGGGCTCAGATGACTAGAGAGATGTTGGCAGTGTGCCCACGACGAAGCATCAAGAGCATCCTATAGGATGTTTATGAGATCCTATGAGATGGCAGTCAAAGCTGCGAAGAGACATTTCTACACGACCGCAGTTGCGTCTGCTAGCTCACGCCCGGCACAATTATTTAGAACTATTCGGTCATTAACAGAGCTGCCACAGAGCAGGCCAAACGATAGGGAACTGGATATTGGCTGGGAGGCTTTTGCGAGCTATTTAACAGATAAAGTCCTGCTGCTCTGCCGCAACCTCCCGGCCACAGTTGAGACAGTGAGCGACCTCGAGGCTCCATGCACGTCTTCTGGTTCTACTCTGGATTGTTTCAGTCCACTCAGTCTTGAGGAAATCGACAGATTGCTCTCAACGGTACGCCCAACCACATGCAACCTTGATCCGTGCCCTTCATGGCTCATAAAAGCTGGTCGTGAGGAATTGCGAGGTGCCCTCAGGGATATTATCAACAAGTCCTTTGATGAGGGGCTGTTCCCTGGGGCACTCAAGGAAGCGATGGTCCGCCCTCTCCTGAAAAAACCATCACTGGATCCGGCTGAATTGGCCAACTATCTGCCAGTTTCCAAATTGCCCTATTTGGGCAAAGTACTGGAGAGAGTGGCGGCAATTCAGTTGCAGAGCTTTATGGATGACACTTCCATGCTGGACCTGTTCCAGTCTGGCTTCTGGCCAGGTCA
>NW_015160274.1:318601-323769 GCF_001447785.1 Gekko japonicus | reverse complement strand
TACCACCATCATTAGCTTGTCTTTTTTATCTGTTAACTGATTTTGTATTGTATTTTAACTCTTTTTTTGTATT
Organism: Gekko japonicus; assembly: GCF_001447785.1. Lineage (NCBI taxonomy): Eukaryota > Metazoa > Chordata > Lepidosauria > Squamata > Gekkonidae > Gekko > Gekko japonicus. The sequence goes on along the minus strand of NW_015160274.1, from coordinate 323,696 downwards.
GTATTTTTAACTCTTTTAACTCTGTATTGTTGTATGATATTTTAATCTTGTTAACCGCATTGAGCCAGCATGTCCAGCAAGGCAGGATACAAAGAGAAACAATAACTATAATATAATATAAATAAATATATATTCTTCTCTTTCTAGAAGATCTATCCCCTTTCTTTTGGCCTGAATGAGAGTCCGCTCTACTACCCAACTTCCTGGCCAAACTTTCCCCCCAGTACTCCTGTCTGTGTTCAAACTGCTCTCAGCTACTGCTGAATTCAGACTGCATTCAGTCAAAGTTGAAATCTGACTGTGTCAGCACTAGACCCTTTTTCTGTCAGGACTGTTCTCAGATGATCTCAGTACATATCTCTTCTCAGGGCAGGAATCTGACTGATTTCTCCTCAGCATCTGGCTCTCTGAAGACTTAATTTTTTCAGCTGATGCTAACCAATCAGATTGCTTGAAACAGCCTGTCACTCAAGGCTCTTTGGTCCTTTAGTTGTTGGTACAGTACTTCTAAGCCTCTTTAAAAGTGCAGTCCATCAGAGATGTAAACAGATTTCACCTGGTTGTGATTCACTTTGCTTGTAAAAAAAACCCCTTTGGATTCCTTAATATTGTTTTTTTAATATAAATTTATTACACAAATGTATTCTTATGGCACAGATTTGGAGTCACTGGACTGGATCCTAAATACCATGAGCACCATGTGGCTCACAGAAAACAACTTTTCCATCTGTCTCCTCTTGCTGCAGCCCACTGAGCTCCCTACAAATTCTGCTCTTCTGGGGGGAAGGGTCAGAGATCCTTCATAAATAGTGTAGGGGGTGAAGAGTACTCTGTAGTGGGAGGGAGAGTCAGCAAAAACTGTCCCTTTCCCTGGCAATGAAACTGCCACTCTGCTAGCATAAATGCTATTACACTAGTAGTAGAGCACCTTTGGATCCAACCCATTCTGTTCCAGTGATATTAAGACTGGTTTGCAGGAAATAAGTTCCTGCCTGTAACTATTTTGTTTCCCAGCCAACTATGATGCCATTTTCAGGGATTCTGTGCCCCATCTAAGGCTGATTCTGCACAAATAGTTGCCCCAGTTTCACACACACCCGGTAATAATCACGGCAAAGGATCGTTTCCACATTTCTTGCCGCGGGGTCTGTATTTGGCCCGAATCTTGGGGTCTTTTCCCCTGGATTTTCCCTCACTGCACTTTTCAGGCTTTTTCTTGCTGCAGCCCACTGAGCTCCCTACAAATTCTGCTCTTCTGGGGGGAAGGGTCAGAGATCCTTCATAAATAGTGTAGGGGGTGAAGAGTACTCTGTAGTGGGAGGGAGAGTCAGCAAAAACTGTCCCTTTCCCTGGCAATGAAACTGCCACTCTGCTAGCATAAATGCTATTACACTAGTAGTAGAGCACCTTTGGATCCAACCCATTCTGTTCCAGTGATATTAAGACTGGTTTGCAGGAAATAAGTTCCTGCCTGTAACTATTTTGTTTCCCAGCCAACTATGATGCCATTTTCAGGGATTCTGTGCCCCATCTTAGGCTGATTCTGCACAAATAGTTACCCAAGTTTCACTCACCCCCGGTAATAATCGCGGCAAAGGATCGTTTCCACATTTCTTGCCGCGGGGTCTGTATTTGGCCCGAATCCTGGGGTCCTTTCCCCTGGATTTTCCCTCACTGCACTTTTCAGGCTTTTTTTTTTTTTTTACTGTGGGGGGGAAGTAGGGGCATTAGTTTAACCCCTTCCAGGGCTGCAGAGGAATGCAAACTGTGTCCTCCGTCCGGTCCCCTCCAGGAGGAGCTTCAACCGGGCTGCCCTCCCGCCACCCCCCCCCCCCCCCCCCCGTGCCTCTGCCTTTGTCCTTGTATTTCCTTTGGGCATTTTATATTTATATATACATATCTGTTTGGAAGTATACAAATAAACAAAGTCAGGTGCTTTCTTTTACTAAGGAGTTATTTGTGAGTGTGCACATGCATTGGGATGGTATTGCGTACCTCCTTTTATTCCATCGCCTACAAAAATCCCGGTCACTCTTGTGAGGCAAGAAGGGGATTCCTCAGGTACAGGGAAATGATTGGAGTTCAAAACTAAATGAAAGGGGTCGAGCACAGCCGGGCCTGGATACAGAGGAGTGTGGTTTATGCCCTGCCCTGGGAAGGGAGTGGAGGCGAAAGGAAGAGCACCTGGCCCGGGGGGTGGGGGGCCGGGGAGGCGCACATGTATTCCCTCAGAGTCTCTGGGTCCCCCCTCCCCTCCCCCCGAGGCCTTGGGCTCACGCCTGATCTGTGGAAATGTGGCGTGGCTGGCTTGGAAAGGGCTGGTGCCGCAGTGGGGAGCGGCAGGCCTCCCATCTCGGCCGAATTGGTGCCGGCTGGCTGTCCGTCTCTGAAACAGAACTAGAGCATCAAGCCAGCCCGCCTGATCTGTGGAAATGTGGCGTGGCTGGCTTGGAAAGGGCTGGTGCCACAGTGGGGAGCGGCAGGCCTCCCATCTCGACCGAATTGGTGCCGGCTGGCTGTGCGTCTCTGAAACAGAACTAGAGCATCAAGCCAGCCCGGATTTTCCAAGTTCCCTTTGGCAAATCCATGGCTTCCCTTGAACGCATGCACAAATTTGTTTTTTTGTGGGTGGATACGTCATAACACACCCACCCACATATGCATGGATCACACCTCTGGGCGAGTGCGTTACAACGCAGACCCACCTCCGTTCAAAGAAAAAGGAGGGGAAACAGAAGGGGAGGGACCATTAGATCCATGGCAAGGCGACTTGCGGAAATGAAAACCTGGGACAAACCTGGGTCAGATTTCATAATGTGGAAACCTGCATAAAATCGGGCTGTCATGATTGCACTGGCGGACCAGGCAGGGCACAGGAGTCCGAAACACAGTCCGAGGTCAAGGTACCAGAGAAGACAGAGTAAAGTGAGCAAAGTCCAAAACACAAAGTCAAAACGTAGCCTAAGGTTACCAGAGGTTGTATTAAAGAGTTCAGGAGCTGAAAGCCGTGCGTCAGAAGTCAGGGTACACAGTCCGTAGTCAGGGAGCCAGAGAGAAATGACATCACACAAACCAGAGTCAGGAGCCGGGAAGTCAGTACGAAAACCAGGAGACAGGAATAGAGGATCCGGGGTGCAGCGAGTCGTCCAAGAGACTAGTTGCCAGCACAAGTTGTGGATCTGAGAGAGCCACCTAAAAAGCCCGTTCCGCTTGTTAGCCAATTACCGGCTGCTAACAGGGTCCTGGCTCCGGTCAGTACTCTGGGCTTAGAGGACGTTGACCTCGCATGCGCGCCTCCTTTTGCCGGGTTGCCATGTCCCATCGCCTTTGCTCTCGCAAATGAGCCACTGGTGGAGGGGAATCAGGAGGTGTGGTGCTTGTGCTCGGCTCTGCCAGCGTGGCTCCAGGTGAAAATGCTCCTGTTGACTTAGGTCATTCTCCTCAGGACTTAGGTCGGTTGATTCAAGGGGTGCAGGGAACTCAACCTCGGAAGTTGAGGGTGCAGAATCCCCTGGGTCAGGGTCCTTGGGGTTCGGCTGCACAGTGGGCATGACACGGGCCAATTAGACCCGGAGGGAAAGGAAAGTAAACTGTTAGTGTGGAATCAACCTAAGTGATCCTTCCTACCAAATTACAGAAACCTAGGGAAATCTTAGAGGCAATGAAAATTCTCACTTCCAGTCAAACATTTAGCATATGAGTTAAAGTAGGAAAGGAGTAGGATTTAGTTTGCTTTAAAACAAACAAACAAACAACTCTCCTGTACATGTGAAATGGTATATTTTCACCTACATGGATTCCCTTTTTAATAGGCACAACTTCTCAAAGAGAATGATCTATTCCTTCTCTCACCTCCCCCTGGGTGTGCTTATACATTTCATTTTATTTATTAGGGTGGAAGCCTGAGCCCCTGGTTTGCAGACTAGCTATGATGCCTGCTCCCAGGGGGGGTCAGAAGAGAGCACAGATGGCTCTTTGGCTGACCTCTCCCATTGGCATAATAACCCTTCCTGCCTTATAAGGTATACAAGGGAAAACCTTTCCTCTTTTTCTGAAGATGCCAATCAATCAGCTTAGGAACAGAACTGGACAAGGCTAATCTGCCCCCCTACCTCATACTGCTTCTCCCAGTAGTAGCAAAGAAAGCCTTTTCCTTTTTCTGAATTCAGATGTATACTTGATACTGGAATGGCTCAGGCAACCAACACCCTGGCTTATATAGAACAAGATCTCTCCCCCCTGAAGATAGGAACAGTCAATGTAATTGGGTCTACTCTTTGCAGAAAATTCTGGTCATGTAGCATGCTGCTGGGCACAGGTTTGCGCTTCTCAGACTTTCCACATGGTTTTTTTCCATCAGTTCTGGTCCCATACTGTTTTGGTTTATCATTTGATTTCCACGTGCATTTTTGTGCCTTTAGTTTTTACTTTGTGTTCCCCTGCCCGTTTTCTTCTTCTTCTTCTTTTTTTAGACAACTTTTACCCCAGTCTTTTTCTGGAAGCTGATTTTGACTCACCTTTTTCTTTACATCATTTGTCTATCCTCCATTTTATTTTCAAAACAACCCTGTAAAGTAGGTTAGGTGGAGAGTGTATGAACTGGTCCAAGGTCACCTATAATGTTCCCTCTAATCTGAGTTAGTGTGAGCTAGATCAGTTGTTTAGCCTCCAGCTTACACATTTTTGTCGTAGCTCAGGAAGGATGGCTCCAGAGCAAACTAATTTATGCAATAGCCAAATCGCTCACTCACAACTTTAATACCAATAGCTCACAAAGTACAATTTTTGCTCACAGGACTCCATAGCTTAGAGGGAGCACTGGTCACCTACCAAGCTTCCAGAGCTGAGTGAGGGATTTGAACCTTAGGCCGAATCTACATATGCATTTTAGAATCAGCTTGGAGCCGCTGTTATCCCATGTGGTTTAGAACTGTTGCACCTCTGCTTTCAAGTTAGCATTAGGGGAGCTGTCCAGTTTGTATTTTTTTCCAGTTATCTAATCACAATCTATTGTTCATCACTAGATGGCCCCTGGGGGTTACTGGAGTGTTCTGGGACTGGAATGAGAGGCCCCACAGTGGAATGGTAGCCCCTG
>NW_015160274.1:303962-318261 GCF_001447785.1 Gekko japonicus | reverse complement strand
GAATTTACCCACTGAGCTAAACACAAGGTCTTGTGTTTTACTGCTGAATGTGCCTCTTACAGCTCGAAGTAAATTCCCCCCCCCCATGAACTTTAAAATGTCCCATAAAGCGGGGGGGGGGGGGTCAAAAAAATAAATGGTTTGAAAGTGGATAGATAAGTTTTGGAAGATAAGATTTGAGGGCTGGTACATAGCTATGAGGAAATAGAGCCAAGCTGGAATAAAATTAGAAACACCATTTTTGGATTTAAATGTTTTGAGATAAATGCAAGCTCTTACTGCACCAGTAGTGAACTTTAAAATGTTCAGTTGGTCTGTAAAAGGGATCAAAAAATAAAAGCTTCAAAACAAGATAAAAATTTTAAAAATTATTTTGGGGGCTAGCTAGTAAAAAGAGAAAAGAGTACTGTTGGAATCGAACCATGAGTTACTGCCTCGTTTATTGTGTGCCACCAGTTAGAATTATTTAAGAATTAGCAGAGCAACAGCTCAAAAATGTCTGCATTAGGTTGACAGCACGACGAAACCAGAAAGGAGGGGTTAGAGCAGGAAAAAACAGCATTCATTTAAACCAGTGCGGAGCAGCTATGACAATGGAGTCACTACCAGAGGGCGGGAAACATATGCAGACACTGATTTTTATACTGGCATACTGCCAGCATGAAACTGGATGCAAATGTAGACAGTTTGTTGGGGGACGGGAGTGAAAATGTCAGGAAACCGGCAAGAAACACACATGTGGATTCGACCTTAATCTCACAGATCCTAGTGTGACACCTTAACCGCTACACCACACTGGCTCTCATTAGTGTAAGATAAATTCTTGTTTGTGTTTGGGATGAATTCTGATTTGTTACTTTCGATATGTTTTTAACACTGAGTGGCATTTTTTGTGTTAAATTAAAAGGCATCTTAAACCTCTATCAATAGTTCTGAAGGGTCCCTATATTGAGGGTTTGCTAATTTTAAAATGTATTTAAATTTACCTTAACTAGTCAAAAGGCACTGACAATGCTAATGATAAGTAGTTGTCAGTCTTAAATAATATTATTTATTGTCTTCATTTATACCCTACTTTTCTCCCCAGTGGGAACACAAAACACCCTACAACATACTCCTGTTCTCCATTTTATCCTCACAACAACCCTGAGAGGTAGGTTAGGTTGAGAGTGTGTGACTGCCTCAAGGTAATCTAGCAAGCTCCCAAGGCAGAGTTGGGATTCAAACCTGGGTTTCCCAACTACTAGTCCAACACTCCAACCATTATACCACCACATTTTAATGTGGAGTCCTAAACAGAATTACACCTTTCTAATCTGACTGATTTCAGTGAACAGAGTATAACTCTACTGAGGATTGTGCTATTACAGTTCCACCCATTTCACTGACAGAGATCTAAGTATGTAAGTAATTATCCCATTGAAATCAGAAGAATCTGAATTCAACCCTATAACACTGAATTCAACCCTATAACAGAACCCTACAACACTATAACACTAAAAACATCAAAGTTAACAATTCATTAAATTTGCTCCAACTATGTTCCTTAGAAATAGTATAAGCCTATATGAGATAAAAGATTCTAAAACCCTCTGCCCACTTAGCATGGAAGAGAAAAATGGAATAAAATATACTTATCAATCATTTGAAATAATGGTTATTAATAACTAGTTAGTAGGGGAAATGTTTTCATGACTGACTGATCTTAATTACCATCATTTTTATTTCCAAAGTGGTAATTAACTCCATTTGATTCAGCATTGTTATTCCTCAATGCAACAACTATTCCTAAGCATTGTGACTGCCAGCACAATTGCCAACTAGCTACTGGTGATGTGTGGTTGATCTTCCCTATTTTTCTTCCTCTACAAAGCAAAGAAACAGACTGAGAAGACAAACAACCGTTTCTTCTTTATTAACAACATATTGCTGGTAAATACGCAGGAACCACATATGCCTGTTGATATGCTATGGATAATTGCACCTTTTAGAAAACAGCATGGGTCAAAATCCACAGCCATTACAGCCAATGTATTTTTCCAAAACACTGACCCATTTTCACTAAATATTTTCTGAATTATTAGAATGTGGTGGGGTGGAGTGATGCTATTTCACCCCTGTCAGTTTCAGTTACAAAAACATTTGTTCTGTAGACTATCCTTCTGTAACGTTAGGATTCTATAATACAGATAAAGCAAAGGCATGTTTGCAATCTCACCCAGTGACCATTCCTTGGCGAGCTAACAGGCTAACTATTCAGAAGCAATTTTCCTCAGGCTGAATTTATGTGCTGACCGTAGCAGATCACTTTCCATAATAACCCTTCCCCCACCCAGTGCTAAATACAATCTGTCTCCCACTCACTGTAATAATAATGTGCAAATGACTGTAATTTTGCAGACATGAAGCAGCCTAAAGTGAAACATGTCTAAACAGAGGTCGATTCTGAAAAATCAGGGCTATTAACCAAATAAGTAAAATATACATTGTAAAAAAGAGAGAAAAAGGAAATAAAAATACAGCACTGACCTATGTTATGCACTTTTAAGTTGATTTCTTTTAAATTACAATTTCACTGTTCTTAGATACATTCATGAGAAGCACTGTATGGTGAACAAGGGGTGTTCTATAGACTCTGGAGTTTTATGCAAAGCATGACAGCAAAAGGAAACATGGAAAGAAAAATGTTAGCAGAGATTTATGCATGGGAGGTCCTAGCTGAACTGTCACTCCAGGACTGGGGATTTCTTCATCATTGAAAAAACATGAGGTCTGAAAAACGTGGCTGCTTTAGTTAATTAGATAGACTTTGGAAATTCTGCATGTTCTGTTTCTTGTGACAACAGTGAAGGACTCTACCCAACTACCACAACATGAATTAAATTTTAATTATGACAAGACTTTGCAATTCACAGCATTTCTTACTACAACATATTGCGGATTGGGCAGCACTCATAGTTTGCTTTTTTAATCAGGAGTGCACAACATGAGGCTTACCTTCAGCAGACCTTGGCTACGAAGCTTAGTCTATCAAGGACAGGTCCCATATGAGATATGGTCCAAGGAAATAAGACTTTGCAATTCACAGCATTTCTTACTACAACATATTGCGGATTGGGCAGCACTCATAGTTTGCTTTTTTAATCAGGAGTGCACAACATGAGGCTTACCTTCAGCAGTGTCAGGGCAGCTGGGTGCCATTGAAGCAGTGTCACAAGAGATGGGTGGCAAGTCTTAGGCAAGCTGCCGAGAGGCATAGACATCCAGGGCCCCTGCCACACGGGAGAAAAAAGAACGGCCAAAGTGCGGCTTTTTAGAGCCACACCAAAAGAGACATGCGGCGGTGGGATCAAATAGATCCCCTGAGCCACCGCGCAGTTCCTCCCTGGCACGATCAGATGCCGGGGGGAAGCCACTGAAGGGAGAGCAAGGCAGCCAAATTGCGCATGTGTGCGCATGCGCAGTTCGGCCGAGAGCCTCGATTGCTCCGGAAGACGGGCGCGCCGGTGATCTCACGGCCGCACTTGCTGCGCCGTTTCTGGTAAGTCCTGCTCTTTTGCAGGTTCTTTTTTGCAGCAGGTTTTCCGGCTGAAGGGACGGATCGGGGACGGGTGCGCGCTGCTTCCCAGATGTTGTGGTTTGATCGCGCCCATTTGCTGCGCCTCCAATCCGTCCCTCTTCCCGGCCAAAACCTCCCATGTGACCGGGGCCCAGGATACTTTTTTCTTTAAACTGCTAACAGCAAAGCAAAGATTTTTGTCAATAAAAAGAATTGGATGTTGAAAGGTTAAACTGCCTCTCCTTCCCTGTGTAACCCTAAAGCAAACTGAGGATGCATGAGGCTGCAGTTTTCAACACATCTGTGAAACAAGAAGCTAGTCTGTTTGAATCCTGTTGTTCAGTCGCACAGTCGAGTCTGACTCTTCATGACCCCATGGACCACATCACGCCAGGCCCTCCTGTCTTCCGTCGTGCTCCGGAGTTTGCTTAATTTCATGTTCGTTGCCTCGATAACACTGTCTAACCATCTCATCCTTTGCCGTCCTCATCTTCTTTGACCTTCAGTCTTTCCCAGCATCAGGGTCTTCTCCAGTGAGTGCTCCCTTCTCATTTGTTGGCCAGAGTATTTGAGCTTCAGTTTCATTATCTGGCCTTCCAGGTAACAGTCAGGGCTGATTTCTTTTAGGATTGACTGATTTGATCTCCTTGCAGTTCAGGGGACTCTCAAGAGTCTTCTCCTGCACCATAATTCAAAAGAATCTATTATTTGGTGCTTGGCCTTCCTTATAGTCCAACTCTCACAGCCATACAGTACTACGGGGAATACCATTGCATTCCTACAGATTGCCAAATCCACAGCATCTCATCCTCTGAAATTTAAGAGGCAAGGCCTGATAATAACATAGGATAGAGCCTGGTGATGTCATATTTTGACAATGTGGCCCACTCTGTTCCAACTAATGTCAATTCTGGCCCATGTTACAGTTTGAGATGTGACTATACCATCAAGTCTGCAAATACTTGCACTTATCTAGGAATAAGGACTATAAGAATCACTGGGGCTTGCTTCTGATTTACAGAGGATTTGACTGCAAATTTCATTTGACACATACTGTTTTTACAATTAAGGCTGTAATCCTATGCAGCCCCACTGAAGACAGCAAATCTTATTTCTGAGTAGACATACATAAAAATACTATGTATGCCTGAATACTAGTACTGCAAACTCATTCCAAACTAGTTTGAAATGAACACAACTCTACTATCCAATTATTGTTGGAAATGTTTAGTGAGTTTAATAAGTAGCTTCCACTAGGATGAAAATTTTGATTTAGCTAGCACTTACCTTCGTTAGCATGATGCTTGTATTCAGAGACAGTTTGCGTGAGAGAACTTACTAAGAAATTATACAAGAGACCTTATTTCCACTGCAATCGCACTACTATAAACAGACCTTATTTCCACTGCAATCGCACTACTATAAACAGACCTATTTTCAAGAATATCTCTGTTCATTCTCAGGAAACATTTCATTTTGTAAAACAAATTGCTAAAATTAGTGCTTTTTCTTAAATTTCAAACACTTTGTCCCCACCCCCCTTCAGAATTCACTCCCTGCAGTGTACCACCAGCCATCAGTTCTGTGGATGAATGCACAAAGATTATCTCATGAAATTGTTCACACACTGGCCACTGCTGTATTTGAGGGTCTATAATCTGAGACACTAATCCTACACTGGAATTAAAAGAGGAACAGCTCATCTTCTAAAAGGAAGCATATGAAAACACCATTAACAGCCTTTTATCTGATCTAAGGAGTCAACGATATAGCACTGTGGATGCAGTCATAAATCTCCCATAAATCCACTGTGTAGCAATCACCCAATTTTGTTTAGGTCAGGCAGCCTTTATTGGTATATAGAATAAATAGGTTAAAACAAATACAATAATATTAGAAGGTGAATGAATATGGAATTACAGTTAAAAGGATATATCAACAGATTGTTTCTCAAGCTTATCATGGTGCAATTTTATAGCACATTGCAAAAAAGTTGCCACCTTCTCAATTACATCAGGAGAGAAGACATTCAAAAGACGAAGGACCTTAGCGGGATCAGAAAGTCCCATCTTGTTTACCAAGATAGGTCTTAAGTGTTTAGAACAAATATCTACACAAAAGGGACAATAAAAGAAAATATGTGAAATTGTTTCAATGCTACCTGTTATTACAGGGAAAATATCTGGCCAAATGTGCTACTTTTTGGAATCTTCCATGTAAAATTGTAGAAAACATAACATTAAATCTAGCCAAAGAAAAAGCTCTGTGTTCTTGTGGAATTTGCAGATAATAAAACATGGAGCCTTGTGACCTATTACTAATGGAATCTCCAGACTCAAAGGAGAGCAAGTTTTATTAGCCATACTACAGAGATTTTGTGATTCAATATCCAAAATCCTGCATTTAATCATTTGGAATGCATCCGATTGCGAAAGCATAGATAATAAGTCTAGGGATAAACCAATAGTAGTATTTCCCCCCCCAATACAAGCTAGCCAAATTGAAGATTTAGATTTTGAAAGCGTTTGATAGGTAAGGCTCAGAGGTTCAGAATTATAGTGTAATCACAGCCAGTATTTAATGGTTATAAGCCACATCTTGGTTTCAACTAGGGCCTGTCTAGTTTCCAAGCAAAGGGCATTCCCACAATTTTATGAAGAAATTTGGACTGGATACGTTCCAATGAATAATCAAATGCACCAATCCATAATGGAATGCCATATACCAACTGCAGGCCCACTTTAGCATTAAAAACCTTTAATGCAGCAGGCACAAATTGATTGCCTCTGCTATAGAAAATGTGAGTAATAGCCATAGCACTGGTCTTGGCCATATTTATTACGGACTTGTGATGGGTAGTCCAAGTAGCATTCTATTGAAAATTTATACCTAAATATTTAAAGTGTTTAATCTGCTCTCTTGCCTTTCTGTTTATTACCCACTTATGTAGTTTCCATGTTCTTGAAGAGACAAGAATTTTTGATTTTTCATAGTTCAAATATAGCTTGTTAGTTACAAAAAACACAGGACATCGATTCAGCCAACACTTAAAGCCCACTCAAGAGCAAGACATGCAAGATATGCTGTATCGTCTGCATATAACAATAAGGGTACATGTATGGAACCAAGTTTGGGACTGTGACCATCAACTCCAGCCAGGTTCGGGGCAAGATCATTGAGAAAGAGATAAGGGGCTAAAATACAGCCATTTTACTCCTTTATTAGTGGGGATTTTTGGAGTTAGCTTCCCTGATCAAGCGCATTTGACTTGATAGGTTGTGGAAGTATGTAACTTCTTTTTTTTTTGTATTTTTCATATGTGCATGTGTGTGTGCACCTGGAAGTCATGGTGACCTCTGGTGACTGACCCCTACTGGGGACCTGGAGGATATTCAGAGAGGTGGCTGAATAAAGCATGCCTCCACCTCCCACCTCTGATATTTCAAGGAGGACTCCCATCCAAGTACTCCCATCCAGTATGATGTGAGAGCCAGTTTGGTGTAGTGGTTAAGTGCGCAGACTCTAATCTGGGAGAACCAGGTTTGATTCCCCACTCCTCCACTTGCACCCGTTGGATGACCTTGGGTAAGCCATAGTTCTGGCACAGTTGTTCTTGAAAAAAAGCAGTTTCTGTCAGAGCTCTCTCAGCCCCCCCCTACCTCACAGGGTGTATGTTGTGGGGAGGGGAAGGGAAAGGAGTTTGTAAGCCACTCTGAGACCCCTTTGGGTAGTCTCTTCTTCTCTTCTATTTGTCAGAGTTGACCCTGCTTAGCTTCCGAGATCTGACAAGACTGGGCTTGCCTGGGCTATCCAGGTGGTGCGGCCTACAGTGGTGCAGCCTACAGGCTCTACGGAGGCTTAGTGGCTCCAAGGAAGTATGTATTGTAGTAGCTATCAGGGCCTACATTTCCCAGGTCCCCTCTGAACCCTGTGATTGGCTAACAGGGGATTTAGAGGGAAAACTTGCACCAGCAAAGGAGTAGAGGGTGGTGCCTGGGAAGGAGGAATAAAAGGCCTTGCCCAAAGTGGGAGGGTGCAGGGAGGCTGCTGCAGAAAGAGGGATCCCTCATCCAAGGGGATGAGTCAGTCTGAGATCAGGTACCTAGAGAAGGCTACGATTGTATAGTCAGACACTGATTTACCTACCTTTACTGTGCTCATCTTTTCTTATACGCCCAGTCGTCTTATACACCGGAAAATACGGTAGTTTCTAACTCTGCCTGGGTCCTCATGCCTCATTTGGTCATGTGTAAAGTGAAACCTACTTGAAAGCTACTGTGTAAAATGGGTAAGGTGGGTACTCTGGGCCCTCCTGAGGAGACCCATACCAGAGTGGTGGCAGCCATTAGAGAACCTTTCTAGCCACTGCCCGAGACACCAGGTCAGGACGTATGTAACTTCCCAATAAGCATAAATAGCCTCTTGTCAATATTCATTTGGTTTAATTTATCCCAAAGTAGTTCTCTATCTATAGACTCAAAAACTCCACTATGGTCTAGGAAAGCAGTATATATATCTTAAGATTACGGTAGCTTTCCTAGTATATTTATTAACCAAGTGAAATAAAATAGTGCAATGCTCAAATGTGAGTTTTCCCTGGCAAAAACCCACTTGCTCCAGCCCTAAAATTCTGTGCTGTGTCATCCAAAAGGTAAGCTTGGATACCAGACGTTTAGCATACAGCTGCCCAATTATAGAAAGGAGACTTATTGGTCTAACGTTTGTGGGGGACATGTTATCACCCTTTTTATAAATACATACTACTATCACATTCATCCAAGCCTCTGGCATTAAGCCAGTCTTGTCTACCATCATAAAGAAGGCAGCAAGAAGACGAGCCCACCAGTCCGGATCTAATTTTAGAACTTCAGGTGATATCACATCCGGCACTGTTTCAGTTTTTAATCTTTCACCATAGTTTACGTATATTCTTGCTTGACAAGTAGAAGAAAAAGGGCATACAAATCTTGATCTAAAGTTCAGGAATTTGCTATCAGAAGAGAGAAGCAGAAGAGAGAAACTTGGGCCAAATGGGAAACATCTGCTGAGAATGTACCTCTCCCCTTTTGTACCTTGAAAAGCCTAGAATTTGCAAAACGTGTGAGCTGTATTAGCAAAAATGGAGATTCCGCCAGTAGGCACCTGGTGGGTGGCTGAAAGTGTTCTCAAGGCACAGCTGACTTATGGTGACCCCGTAGGGTTTTCAAGGCGAGAGACGTTCAGAGGTGGTTTGCCATTGTCTGTCTCCACGTCACAACCCTGGTATTCCTTGGGGGTCTCCCATGCAAATACTAGCCAGGGCTGACCTTGCCTAGCTTCCGAGATCTGATGAGATCGGGCTAGCCTGGGCTATCCAGGTCAGGGCAGCAGGCACCTAGGTATCATCACTACCAGGGCACTGCAGCCATGATCTCTGACTACCAGTCCATTAGCCAAGAATGCTGAAGAATAGCTGTGGACACCTGGATCGAACGTCACAACTCATTACTATCTGGTTTTATTTTGCTGGTGGTTGCTATATATTTAGTTTTATTGTATTGTAATCCATGTTCTTATCTGCCTATGGTCCCACTTTGCTCTCAAAGTAGGTGTGAACCCCAAATTACAACAGATAATTCTATGATTTCAATAATATGGAAAGCAATTTTTTCATTAATTACTTCAAACTGCCTCTCCTAAAATGGAGAGTGGAAGTTCAGGCCAAGATTATTTACATGTTGCAAATTTCCATAGATATATTTACTAAAAAGGAAGTTGACCCTGAATTTAAGACAACCTCCTTACAAATTATTATTGGACACAATGGTACTTGTATTCAAATCTAAGCCGACCCCCTCTTTTTATTGTTTTTTTTGTTTTTTGCCGTCAAGTCGTGCCAGCTTATGGCAACCTTGTAGAGTTTTCAAGGCAAGAGACATTCAAAGGCGGTTTGCCATTGCCTGCCTCTGCATAGTGACACTGGTATTCCTTGGTGGTCTCCCCTCCAAATGTAACAAGGGCCAATCCTGCTTAGCTTCCAAGATCTGATAAGATTGGGATAGCCTGGACTATCCAGGTCAGGTTTGATGGAATACCTGTGGGAAACAATCTGGTCTTGCATTTGAGTAAATACTGTAGTGAATATCACATAAAAATAAAATAAGATGCAAAGTAGAGGGAGATATGGTTTTAACAGAAAGGCAAATCAGCAGCATCAGTTGCTCTAGTCCACCTCTAGTCCACCATAACAGACATGCAAGAGATCCCCAATCAGCTCCATCAGGGATCATAAAGCTGCAGTCCAGCATTAATCAGTATGTTCCTATATTACAAGATAGCATGGGAATCACACACAGACAGCCCCATTTTTCTTTCCACATTGCTCTCAGAATGTAAGATTCTGTTCTTATTTGATGATGAATTCCACTGAAACGAAACATAACTGAGGATCAATTCACATGGATTTTTTTAATGGATTATAAAATGTAATTGATCTTTTCTCTTATCACCTCAAGAATTTCCAGTGGCATGCTCATGAGTTAAATAAATAAATACATAATGCAAGTTGAACTGTGGAATGCAAAATCCAAAGCCAGTTTGGTGTAGTGGTTAAGTGTGCGGACTCCCCAGGTTTGATTCCCCACTGCTCCACTTGCAGCTGCTGGATGACCTTGGGCAAGCCACAGTTCTGACAAGAGCTGTCCTTGAAAGGGCAGTTATTGAAGAGCTCTCTCAGCCCCACCTACCTCACAGGGTGTCTGTTGAGGGGAGGGGAAAGGAAAGGAAGGGAAAGGAAGTTGTAAGCCGCTCTGAGACTCCAAGTGAAGGGTGCGGTATAAATCCAATCTCTTCTTCTTCTTCTTTATTCACAGCAAATGATTCAGAAGATTCACCGGTGCAATGCAATCCAGACTCAAAACAAAAAAAATATATATGCAGGCCCCGGTCACGGATCGGGGGTGCAGCAAACGGGCGCGATCTCACCACAACATCTGGGAACTGGCATGCACCTGTCCCCTATCCGTCCCTACAGCCCAGTGCTGCGGAGCAAAAAAACCAACACCAAGTAAAGAGAAGTATTTATCTGAAACGCCACAGCAAGCGTGGCCGTGGGATCGCCGGCGTGTCCGTCGTCAGGAGCATTCAAGGCTCCTGGCTGAACTGCGCATGCAGAAGCATGCCCAGCCGGCTGCCTTGGTCTCCCATCGGTGGCTTCCTCCCCGGCATCTGATCGTGCCGGGGAGCAACTACGTGGCTGCTCAGGGGATCTGTGTGATCCCACCGCTGCGTGTCTGTTTTGGTGAGGCTCTAAAAAGCCGTACTTTGGCCGTGTTTTTTCTGCCGTGTGGCGGGGGCCGCAGAGTGGCTTTGTAAATTAGCATTATTTTCCACATAAATATGTTTTTGATTGAGCAAATACATCTTGAGATAAAGATTGGTGGAAATGTTTCCAGAGTGCAACATTAAAATGACACATGACATGGGTATAATAAGCAAAGACAACATTTCAAACAAAGACCTGAGTGGGAAATATTCATGGATATGGGTTAGGCTTTACAGTAATTAGCAAAAAGTATATCAGCCTTTTACATCAGGGAAAATGTAGGAAGAGTTCCATAATGTATATTTACACGTGAACACTTTCTCAGGAACAGAAGTGCTGTAGAAGGAAAGGAGTGTGTGTAAAGTCTGGGTAAAGTACATTGCATTCACATGCACACTTGTAAGCCTTTTTTAAGTCAATAGGATTTGTGAGCATGTAATGATCAGCAGTGTAGTCTTAGTCAACATTAATCTTCTGTCAGGCAAATGTTTTATTTTAAGCGTAAGTTCTTGAAATGAGGTTCATATATTGCTTACTCATCCACACATTTTAGGTAAAATGCCCTTATGGTGTCCTGATAACAACACTAATGCATGTATTTTCTCAGCTGAATGCTATCTATTATCATTTTGTAGGGCATACTAGAAATTTCATGGTTTGAGTTTTCAATAAAAACTGCATATTATCTGCTTTTAAAAAAACTAAATAGTCATATATTATAACCATAAACATAAAATCTTTGAACTGAGGTATAAAGGACACATATGATGTCCGATTTAACAGTGATTAGGTTTCATTAGCATGCCCTTGATAATGAATACACACACAACCATCCCCCAGTAATCGGATATTTTTATTATTATTACATGCTCTTTGAAGCCTGGTAGATTGGACTGTCTGAAGTAAAAGAGGATATTCCATGTTGGAAGGGTGGGGGAAGGGCTGCATTTGCAAAACGAGGTTGTACGAAGCAAGACTTCTGAGTTTTCTGACACTGGAATGTACTTGCTATTTTAATGCAGTCTTGAATCTAAATCCAGCGCTAAATGCAATTCTTGACGAGCTGCCTCACTAGGAGGAGGTTAACTGGAAGGACGAGGGAGATGAAAATAATTGTATTCTCACTGATGTGTTCACATGGTCGTTAAGTGGTTTTCTTGCTATTCCAGTTCAGTGCCTGCAGCAGTAAGCCAGCAAGCTGGAGACAAAAGGGTTACTCCTTTCCTTAATAATAAAAAAATAAAATCGAACCGGCCTACTTAAGATATATTGTAAAAAAAGGAGCAGAATATAAAATATGGGAAGGACAAACGGAGAAGGCAGAGAAAGAAACGAGATCACGCCGCCCTACATAAAGTACCCCTGCAATGCCGAGTATGTGGGGGAAGGGAACCAGTTTGGTTTTTTTCGCCCAACAGTAGAACAAGCGCTCTCACATCTGTATTAAAAGGATCAACAGACAGCGTCAAGTTGTTACAGATTTTCAGCGAGGGGCCATTTAGAGAAAAGATAAATGAGATTTTCAATTGCTCCTTGGAAAAACACATAGGGAAGCCATTACTTGTGGTTTCGCAAAAAGTACCGAAATCGAAAGAGGGATGGCTAAGGAGCAGATATGGTGCGGCGGTGCTTCTCCCCTCCTCCCCGTTCCTTTAATTTAAATAAAATGTATAAGCTAATGCGGTAATTGAAATGGGAAACGTGATTTGTATCTTGCTGTAGCAGGAGTCTGCCTATTGGAGCACACAACGTAGTCTGGAGATTGCAAAATACAAGGCTTTCTATGTGTGTGTGCATTTCTCCCTCTCACCCCCACCGGCAGCTAAGAAGAGCAACTATCCAATCAGAGAGCCCAGTTTCATAAAAGCTGGCCTCTGATTGGGTAGATGGGAAAGGGCATTGGGAACAAAGAAAAGTCCCTTTCAGGTACAGAGTCTTTGCTTGCTTCACGCTCTCCGTTCTTTCCAGTCCTGATTTGCGCTGCTTACTGTTGCAGTAAAGGCAGCTGGTTGTATAGTGTGTTGTGTGTGAGATTCTGTGTGTGTTCTACAGGAATTTTTACTTTTTTTAAACAAACATTTTATTTCAAAATAAGGACAGTTAATGAAACCTGGTGCTCTTTTCTTCAACCCCCCCTAAATCTGTTGAAGAAATTAGATTCCCCCCCCCCAAAATAAAAATCGGCTGCGACAAAAACACACTCAATGCAGTTGTAGAAGGAAAAGGTCAACTCGATTCAATGCAGATCGTAAGTACGGTTGCGTATCTCTAGCACTTTAGACGGGATATATATATATATATGCACGAAGGGGAGTGAGTGTTAACAGATTTGTGCATCGGAAAAAGAAACTGGTTATTCGGGTTTTAAAATAAAATCCACGATCAAGGTGAGGGATATTTAGGAGAGGGCAACAGCGTTGCAGTTTCTCACACAAATCATCCTTAACGTGCACTTGAGGGGGGGGGGCAGGGAGGGAAGGGGCGCGTTAAAGCATATTGCGTGTTGGGGTTTTAACTGATCAAGTGGGGCAGATAAAACTGACATAATTATAATCCCGTCTGCATATTGCCTTGCCATTTCTCCAGAACCTCGACAATGATCACTTACTAAATAAAACTAGAATAAGATTTTGTCTTCTGTCACATGTAAATAATGTTATGGTGAAACTGGTGCAGGAGGACGTCCGTGCGTTTTTGGTGCAATGAGCATTTTTCATAACCACGCACAGTCTCTCCCCCACCCCGATCGCAGCTCAGTGTAGAAAAACTCAACAATCTCAAACTGCCATGGCCAAATAAAAGATTAATTTGAACGCCATGCGGTGTTTTGTTGTGCTGGCTAGGAGGAGGCTTTTCTAAAAAAAATCGCCTGTAAAGGATCCATGCCATGTTAAGGATCACAAATTGCACAGAACTCGAGGAAAGGTTTATAAGGTGCTCCTCTCTGCAGTAGATGCTTTGCAATCGTGCATTTCACTCATTCCTAACTCCCGAGGAGCTAGTTCTCGGGGAGTAGTGTTTCAGATTCATAACTTGTAGCTGTGCCAACACCAGACGGGGAGGGAGGGGTGGAGAGAAGAGAAGGAAGAGAGAAAATAGACCTTAATTTTTTTTTCTTTTAAAGACCAGATCAGTATTTTCTTGATACGGTTGTCACCCATTTTTTGTTCTCACGACAACCAATTGAGCCCTTGATCCTCACGTGATGTGAAAAGCTTGAACTGTAACAAAATCGCTCCTTTCAGATGGTTGGTTGTTACTAACTCGCCCATCCCCCCTCCTTCCCTCCCCCCCTACATACATTTCTAGCGAAGCAACTCTGTGCTTTCCAATCTATCAACAATTCATTACAGCTTTTAGCTTCCAAGCGCCAGCCAATTAAAAATACTAAGCCAAGCTCCGAAAGGCACGAAGAGGAAGGAGGTGGTGGGAAAATA
>NW_015160274.1:281414-303928 GCF_001447785.1 Gekko japonicus | reverse complement strand
GGGGGGGGGGGAGAGGTCTGTCCTGAAAACAAGGTCGCCCATTTTATCTCTTTGGACTCTAATTACTGAATTGCTTACCACATGACTTATTCACTTTTAAGCTGCCTCCTTTCCTGGACAGCATCTGGAATACGATGTGTTTTGTTTTGTTTTTTAAAGCCCAAACTTTAAATGGTGGAAAATCATATGCTTGGAAATACTTATTGAAAACACTCTTGCTCCTTTACTCCCTTCAAATATTTTGATCATTGGTTTATCAAACCTTGATTTTTCTCTCCCGTTTTTCCCCCCCCCCCCCTCCCGTCGCCCCCTTTCTTTCCCCCTCAAGTTAGTTCAAGAAGTCAGATCTGTCAGGACTGGAGAAAAAAATGCCACTTCCCGACTAACAGGCGGAATCCAGCCCAGATTTTCAGTCCTTTCTTTGCCCCCCTCCCCCTCCCTCTCTTTCACTAATTTTCCCCGATGTTAGCACATTCTGCCTTGTAACAACCGGACGCCTGTAGGTTTGTTTCATGGAATCATTACTTACTGATCAGGATGGCTGTAGAATCTGGAACTGAAGACGGAATGTGAAGTTGGGAAAAAACATTTTGCAATTTTTATTTTTACTACAATCATATCTTGGTGTTTGCTCAAGCAGGGAAGGGGAAAAAAGCTATTTTGGTGCTTGAGGCTTCTGGTGTTGTGAATGTGAAATACTATCTTCCAGCCTGCGAAGTTGTGAGGAACAAAATCTTTAAAAGAGGAAAACCAAATCAAAAAAAAAAGGGGGAAAAAGACTTCTGGTTCGTGTGCCAAAGTGAAGGGAGATATGTTATTCACCGATCGCTCTGGCAGAAATGTTAGTTGGTTTCTACTTCTTGTTCACTTGCTCTTTAAGTAAAATGAAATGGGGCACTGAGTTCTTGCTGATAGCAGTGAGGACAGATTTTTGATTTGCTGGCTTAATTAAAAATGATAAAGGATTAAAGGTAAGCAACGTATATAATATGTATGTAAATATTTGGACACCAAATCATTCCTTTAAAAATAATTTTAGCTAAGCTGTGTCAAGCACACTCATTTGTGGTTAGAGGCCACCTTGGTGTAGATCATTTAAAGTGTATGTCTTAATCAGTTTCCTGTACAGTCAGTAATACTGTATTTAACAGACTGAGCTATAAGTGACCTAAGAGGACATTGGAGGCACATCTATGAATGTTATCTTGTGTGCATTTTAAATTGGAATTATGTATTCTCCTCCCTAGTTAAATTTTTTGAAATTAACACACTTCTGTTGGCTCTTTTTGTTGTATTTCAGGGCTGTCCTCTGTGTCTCTCCTGCTCCTCAGAGAACAAGCTAATCAGATCTAGAGAAAAGTCACATAACTTGAATGAGTCTGGTTTAAAATTACAAAAATCTGTGAAAATGCATTTGGGAGGGAATTGTCTTTGTGCCTAGGTGGTGGCCCAGAATCACACTCCCTGTTTTATATTTTTGGGGGGCTTTGTGGATTTAAATTCTGCAATTTAAAGGATTTGTGTTTTTTGGACTTGGCATTTTAAGAGTGATCCCGGAGCATGGGCTGCTACTCTAGGGAAGATGTTCATTATCAAAGACTGCAGTTTAAGAAACCTCTTAACAATTAAAATATGGAGTGTTCTCTTTCTTCCCTGCCTCTATAGTAGTAATTTTATTACATTCTGGTAACACCCAGCCAAGATATATTCGACTTTTCCCCTTCCTCACAGGAAAAGGTGGACCTGGACTTCAGGGTATATACCCAGATATACCTGGGGAAGGAAGGCAAGAAGAATTACACTTAAAAAAGCCCCACGGAGATAAACGAATGTCCCCTCATCTCCAAAGGAAAGTTCGTCTGATTTTTACTCAAGAGGTCTCGTCTTCAGGATGTCATTGAACACTTCCACTGCTGGCAAAGGTGTGGATCCAAACACAGTTGATACTTATGACAGTGGTGATGACTGGGAAATTGGGGTTGGTAATTTAATAATCGATTTGGATGCTGATTTGGAAAAGGACAGACAAAAATTTGAGATGAATAATTCTACCAGTTCCAAGGATTGTGGGGGTCTTGCATCTAGTGGGGTTAATACTACCTCAGCCTTAGCTGATGGCCTAAAATTTGCGTCTGTTCAGCCCCCTGCTTCTCAGGGGAATTCTTCACACAAAGAAACTAGCAAATCAAAAGTGAAAAGGAGTAAAACTTCGAAGGATGCTAGTAAATCTCTGCCTTCTGCTGCCTTGTATGGAATTCCTGAAATCAGCAGTGCTGGCAAGAGGCAGGAAGTCCAAGGGCGCTCAGGCGAGGCATCTGGCATGAATTCAGCACTGGGTCAAAGTGTGAACAACAGCCCAAATGGCAATAACAACACCAGCAACAATAACAACATTATTGCCTCTTGTGGGAAAAATAAAGAGGAGAAACCAGGTAAAACCCAGGGCAGCAGAGGCTCCAAGAGGGATAAAGATGGAGGGAAATCCAGGAAAGACAAGCAACTTGACCTCCAGCAGGGACACCCCAGCAACAGCAGCCAAACTTCTCCTGGGCACTTGTATGGCTTTGGGGCCAAGGGAGGTGGTGCTGGGAGCAACAGTCCTTTCCACTGCACTGCCTCCACTGTGGGGGATGTGAACAAAGGTGCCCCAGAGTCAGGGTTAATGGGGAACTCTATTTTGGGGAAAAAAGAAGAGGAAGAGGAGGACAGCCACAGGCGGATAAAGAAACTGAAAACAGAAAAGGTAGGACAGAATCCATCCTTTCTTCATTTTGTGATACAACTTCCAAAACTGTGTGCACTTGTTGTTGCATTTGCATACTGTCAAATATTTCAAACTCTTCTACTTGACTAATTCTCCTGGAGGAAAAAAATTCTTTGTGTATGAGTGTTTTTGCACGAAATGGTACCCAAGCTGTAGTTTTTTATTAGTCTTGGCTTCAGAGTGTTTATCTTACAAGTTGCAGGCTTGCTTTAGGTGGTATGTGTGCGGCTTGGATGCAAGCCGTTTTTGTGTGTTGTTTACTGCCTGTATCCTAAAATGGGGGAGGGGTGACCCTTCTCTGGCATCAAAGAAATCCTTACTGTGTTTCTGTTTGGTTTGGCTTAGAATAGCAAGGAGAGATACAAAGCGGACCTTTGGTTCTTTCTGAAGCTTTTGTTTTTTGGGGCGGGGGTGGGGTGAAGTGGAGGGTGGTTGTTACTTGTACAAAAGCCAAGAAGCCTAACATAGTTCTGATACTGCTATGGGGGAGCAATCTGTCAGCAGATAGGCAATGAGTTTGTAACCTGTTTGGAAAGGAGGCAGTGGGGGAGGGGACAGACAAGCTGTACTGAGATGTGTACACAATATTTCTCTCCGAATATGGGGGAACATGTTGTCCTGTGTCCAGCAATCTCCTCTTATCTAAATTCCCAATGAGTTCCTGGATGTGAGCTGCCTGTTTATGGAGTAGGTGAAAAATGTGTGTGTTGTTCTTCCTCTCCAGTAAAGTCTGAAGGATGTACTCCGTTAAGGATAAATGGTCTTGCATCATGAGGGGAGGTGGAGAGCATTGGTTTCTCTGGGCTATTGTTATTGCTCACTGGGGCAAGGTTTGGTGTAAGCAGCAATTGTTCTGTATGCAGAAGACAGAAGGTTTCTTTGTCATCTAGGGACTGATTGTTGGCTTATAATTAAAGAGTCAAATTAATTCTACAGGTTGTTTAAACAAAGACAAGACCTTCCCCACCCCAAGACGAGCCCTTAAGGATGATTGTTTTGTCACGGTTACGTATAATTGTTCTTCCATTATTTCTTTTTAAAGTTCCCAGACTAAACATTCACAAGTGGATAACTTAAACACACACAGTTGTTTACAGGTGTCCAGGAGCAGGTTTCCACTATTTACAACATGATGGGTCGCTTGTCTTATGATTGGTTCATAATGCTTTAGTGACCAGTGGATTTGCAAGCCCCCCCCTCCCAGTACTTGTTATTTGCGAACAAATAGTTGTTTAAATATGAATTACCATCTTTGGGAGGAGATCACATTTTAATGGGTATTTAGTAGGTATATCTGTTTTGTTTGGAGTTTTGTGTTCAATTTTGCTGACACAAAGCAAATATGGGTGTGAATTGTCTATTTGATTGTTTCCTAAATGCAGATGGCGGTGGGGGGGGGGAGATGGACCCTGGGTTGATTTACTTCCTAGGTATAAGTGTTTCTGTGTTCTGGTTTAGTGAAATGCTTCTGCTTGCTCTGAAAGCTATTCTGAAATCCCGTGGTCTTTTTATTAACTCAGTACAGTAGGCATTTGCTTTTGTTGCCAATAGTCTTCAAATTGCAGTTCTCTAATCTGCTTTAACTATCTAGATAAATTGCCCTAATCCAGTCTTCACAATGGTTGTGGTTAAAGAGTCAGGGCCATTTGATTGGATTCAGTGGATGCCTGGAATGTGGGAGGTACTGCCCTTTTGTAACCCCCTTAGCCTTTTAATCTTTCAGCCAAATGTTCACATTCAACAATTTTGTTTAGCTGGCAATCTGAACATTTCAGTATCTCAAAGGCTGCTGTCATGGCAACAAGAGATTAGAGAGTGGTGTGGTTTTCTCCAGTTTTTGTGTTCCTTTTCATTCCAGTCACACAGGAAATTATATGAGGAATGAATTCATACACAAGCAAGTACATTTCAGCCAGTGTGATGTAAATGAGGTAATGTGTAAACTAGGAACAAACCTGTCTGGAGTAGCTTTTTGCTAAAGCACCACTTCACATTTCAGTTCGTGCCTTTTATAGAATTGGTGGAGCTTGAATTACCAATCACACCCACTGCTGTTGGCTTGTACTGACTTTAATGGCTTTACTTGTTAGAGCCCTGCAGTGCTGCCCATTGTCTGTCATGCTGGTGTGTTGCCTGACTGTCTAAAATGTCCCTCAGATTCTTTCTTTTCTTTTTTTTAACTTATGGGAGAAATTCCTTTCAATCAGATATTGTGCATTTGAATGAAAAACCTTGTTGCAAACAAGGTGGCAGTTTCTGATGCAGGTCTTCAAGATCATCAAGTGTCCCTTCATTTGGAAAATTAAGATTTAACCTTTCTATATTCAAGTAGCTAGCTAAATTTAGATGCATGACTAACAGAAAAACAGCATATTTCATGCCTTTAGTGTGCTTTTGCCAATGATAGATTGTCATATCAATTACGCTTTTAAACTCAAAGTTCCTGCAAATGATTTCTGAAGATAATTAAATAATTTTAAACTTTAATCTGTTCATACATGGCAGTGTTGGGTTGTGTAGTGGGTTCTGAGCAGATTCTTAAAATGTTGCAGTCTTCAGATCTAGTTTAAGTGTCTATTTTGGACTGGTTTCTTCTGTTTGTGCTGAAGATAGTCTTGCAAAACATGGTCTGTTGAATCTTAGGGAGCCCAATTCAGTCACTATTGTCTTGTGTGTTTGAATAAAATCAGAATTATTCTAGAATTCTAAAATAACCATATGCTTTCAGGTCATTTGGTGGTTCAGCCTTCATTGGCATGCTTAAATAAGTAAAACAAAGAGCAACGTTCGATGATCAAGTTTTGACAAGTGAGCAAAACTACTCATGTCATACTTGGAATTCTATAGCCTGCTCCTTTTGAACAGTCCCACATCTCAACTGTAATGGTAGTCAATAGAAATTTCTCCTGTCTTCGTTATTTTGCAATTTCTGCCATGCTTTAGCTTGTGTGGAGTTTAGATTGTCTGCTGGAGTATTTGATATAGCTTCATATATAATATGATATGTAGGTACGTTACAGTAAACGTGCCCAGTTGTGCAGTGTGCATGATACCTGGTTATTTATTTAAATATTTATATCCCACCTTTCCCCATAGCCAGGGCCGGCTCACCCGCTAGGCGAACTAGGCATTTGCCTAGAGTGCGGGCCGGCACTGGCCCCTTAGGGGCACCGAACAGGACCCTGCCTTCCCCCCCGCCAAAGCCCCAGCCCCCGCCAAAAGCCCTGCATGATGATCTGGGTTCCCTGACCGGGTGAGCGCCGCCGCTTCTGACTGGCCAGTCAGACTGCACACGGTGGCCCCGCCCCCGCCAAAAGCCCACACGCTGCCCAGAAGCCCTGCCTCTTCCCGCCTTCCTCCCAAAGACTGCCGGCGGGCCCGCCTTGCGCCTCCCCTCAGGCAGCGCCCGAGCGCATGTAGGCTCAGTGTAGCCTGGCTCAGTCGTGGTGGTGTGTACACGGGCACGGCGTTACCGGCAAGTGTGTCCACCCACCGCCCGTGGCGGGGGGAGAACGCACTCCTCCTAGGGTCTGCAGACTGGAGTCTTCCAAAGAAGCAGCGGAGCCCCCTTCCTGCTCCCCACCACCTCCCAGACGTCTCCTCTGCACACGCATCCGGCCCCTCGCTCTCCTTCTTCCCCCCTCACCTCCAGGCTGCTCAGAGCTGAGGGTGCGCTCTTGCGCCGGGCTGTTGGTTCGGCGCAGCTTCCCTCCTCCCTCCTCTCCAAACTCCCTGCTGCTGGTTTCCTTGTGCGTCGGCCGGTAGTGCCCCGATGACTCCTTATGGCCCCTCCAGGTGGTCTTCCTCTTCTGTGCGTGAGTTGGAGGCTGGGGCTCGTGTTGCAGCTGGCGTGGCTTCCTTGGGGTCTGGCTCCATGCCAAGGGGCAGTGGCAGGGTGGTCCCGACTGGTGTCAGCATCTCCAGGGACGTGTCACCATTGGGAAATCAGAAACTGGAGGAAGGGGGGGAGCGGGCTGGGAGCGGAGGAGAGGCCTCTTCGTTGTCGAATCCCTGCAAGCTCTCCTCCTCTTCCTTCTCTCCAGGCCCCGCCTGGAGGTTGGCAACCAATGTTCCCTCTAAGCTGTGGAGTCTTGTGAGCAAAAATTCTACTTTGTGAGCTGCTGGAATTAAAGTTGTGAGTGAGCGATTTGGCTGCTGTATCATTTAGTTTGCTCTGAAGCCATCCTCCCTGAGCTAAGACAAAAATGTGTGAGCTGGAGGCTAAAAAACTGTGAGCTAGCTCACACTAACTCAGCTTAGAGGGAACACTGTTGGCAACCCCTTAATTAATGGGTGCGTGTGGGGGGGGGCGCTAGAAGGTTGCCCCGCCTAGGTTGCAAAAAAACCTCGGGCCGGCCCTTCCCATAGCTGAAGTTGGCTTACAAGCTCTAATTTAAAATATACAGTACTCCTCCCCCCAAGATGCCTGTAGCCTACATGCCATTAAAAGCCCTGGCAAATAACATAGCCTTGTAGATAGATTCAGGTGGGTACCCACATTGGTCTGAAGCAGCCGAACAAAGTTTGAGTCCAGTGTCACCTTTAAGAGCCAGTTTGGTGTAGTGGTTAAGTGCACGGACTCTAATCTGGGAGAACCGGGTTTGATTCCCCACTCCTCCACTTGCACCTGGCTGGATGACCTTGGGCAAGCTGTAGTTCTGATAAGAGCTGTTCTCGAAAAAGAGCAGTTTCTGTCAAGAGCTCTCTCAGCCCCACCTACCTCAGTCGTCTGTTGTGGGGAGGGGAAGGGAAAGGAGTTTGTAAGCCGCTCTGAGACATCTTTGGGTAGTGAAGGGCGGGATATAAATCCAATCTCTTCTTCTTCTTCTTCTAAATCCAACAAAGTTTTATTCAAGGTATAAAACTTTGATAGCCTTCTAGTAACTTATAAATGCATCTAGAGACAGTGCTTCCCTCACCTCTCAGTGAGTCTGGTACATGGCTGGAAACTACCATGGAAAAAGCATAGGCTCTGTTTGGTGCTAGGAGTGCACCTTAAGTGAGGGAACAGCTAGCAGGTGGCAGCTTGAAGACCACAGCTGGCATACCGGGGCATATGGGAAGAGATGGTTTTGCCAGAATGTGGATCCTGTGCCATGAAAGGCTTTAAAGGTCATAACCAACACACTATTGTTCATATTTACAAAATCCAGGATGTACATAGATAGCTAGAAGAAACATTGACTGTTGAGTTGCATTGGCTCCAGATAGTTCACGTGCACACTTGCCAATGGGGTGTAGTTGTTAGAGGGTTGGACTAGAATCTGGGAGACACAGGTTCAAATACCTAGTATGCCATGGAAACTTTCTGGGTGACCTTGTGTCAGTGAGATGTTTACAGCCTAACCTATGTCATAGGGTTGTTGTGAGGATAAAGTGAATGAGAAGAGAGCAATGTAAGCCACTTTGGATCCTCACTGGGGAGAAAGGTGGGGTGTAAATTAAGTAAATTTAAAAAATCATTTGCATCCTATATTTATGTACATTTTCTAAGGCTTACACACATGCACAGTGGTTGATTACTATGCATGTGTATCACACTTCTCAAATTTGTCATAACACGCCCATATAACTCATCATGGTATCCTGGACAGATTTTTTTTTACACGTCTGTGATTTAAAGAAATGTTTATGGAAACGTGTTTTTTTTTTTTAAACATGTCTACAAATGCAACTACTTTGGAGGCCTTTTATTCACTTTTGGGAGGAGAAGGGCAGAAAGGTCACTGGCTGTAATTAAAGAACAAAGTCCATTGTTGTTTGACAGCAAACTGTTTTGAAAGCTACATAAGGGATTTAGCTGTTGAAAACATAGATAACTATTGGGTGCTTAACAATGACCATAGTCTAGTAGTGTGACAACGTTTTTGGAGCTAGGTGAAGAGGTGCTGCCCTTTGGCTGAGGAAAGCTTTCCTCATGAACCCACTGACCTTTCAGACCAGATCCATTCTGTATTGAATTCCTTTGCAAGGTTGAAGTAACACTGAAACAATAGAGGTCGGTCTGGAACATTAATAAAGAACAGGATTTAAAGGTTGTTGCTAATGCTTGAAGAAACACATATTTCCCACAGGAGAGCCTTACATTTTTTTGTATTTAGATAACTTCATAAATACCCAGAGAAAAAAGAAAGATGTGATAAAATTAAGCTTGCTCTTTAAAATGCTTTCATGCAGACCTGTTTTAATTATGGCTAGATACAGACCTTTTTTTGCAAAATAGCATTTTATAGTCCGATAAATGAAATGTATGTTAAAAGTATGAATCAAAAATCTCCTGTAACCACATAGGTGTTCAATAACTAAATTCAAGTTAACATGGAATGTACCATCTGTTCGTAGTTTCAACGTAAAAACAGGAACTGAATAAAATGAGATTTGATCACATTTTTACTTTTTATTTAAAACACTCCCTTGTAGCTTAGTAGTGCTGTGTGTTGCTAGAATGCAAGAAAATGAGGGGAAAATGCATGTTCATACATATATTTCAACACTGTACTTTTATTAAAAGCTAAGCTTGGCACTAAAGAATTGAGAATAGGGAATCAAGTCCTGCAGGCAACTACAATGAAGGTCAGTTTTTCAAATATCTCATTATTTAGCAAGTGCTTGAATTATTCTGTCAGTATTTCCCCTAGAGGCATGAAAGTAAAAAAGAAAACAGGGAGGGAGGAAAAATCTCCCAAAGGATGGTTTTAGTAAGTTATTACCAATTATCAAATTGTACATGATAAAAACTGTTCACTAAAATTTCCAGGAAATACTCTTTAAAGGGGCTAACTGAAATTGTTGATACAGTAACTGAAAACAATCATTGTGTAAGATAAAAACTGATTTCTGAATGGTTAGGCAATAGGATTCTTGGCCGCCGACTATGCACCTTGGATAAAACATCATCCGGCTTTTGTTTGAGGTCTGTTATTGAAGCTAATGACTGGTCTTGTGCCGCCCTGAGATAAATGGCATTATCTCTGAGTAGGCTGACAGGAAACAGACATGTTAATGGTGAAGCTGCAGGGAGGATCTGCTATAGTTCTGACAAAAGAGTTCAGCCTGGACCCCTCTAAGACAAAAATGTGTGAGCCGGAGGCTAAAAATTCCTGCTTTTCCTAGCAGGTCTGTGATAATTGGAAAGCTACTTTACCAACAATTACTTAAACCATAAAACTGATTCCCCTGGTATCTTTGCATACACAAACTTGTGGCCTTTTGTTATAAAAAGAGCAATAGTATCTAAATGATAGTATTAAATACACACGTATAGGAAATTCTGTGGTTCTCTTTTATCTGTTCAGTTTGTAATTGAGCTTTTTTTAGCATTGGGAAACAATATGATGTTTGAATAATATTGCATTATAACACAAAGTCCAGCTGAATTGTCATAATTACAGTGTAAGAAATCAGTTTTCGTGAGGACAAAGATGTACTTGCATTTTGTGAACAGATTTCATGATATGAAAGTGTTGAAATTTGTCAGCACAATGGTGTGTGGCAGAGAACTCTTATAAATGCTAAACAGATAATATATATTTATATTCTACTCTACTTAATTTGGATTGATTGCCCTCTTCAGTTCTCTGTTTTTAGAATGACAGCCACTACTTGGAATGTTATAGCTTAGAATCTCACTTGAGGGTGAAAACCCTATCCGTTTATCATTCTTTAAGCAACTTGGCAGCACATACAGAATAATTATAAAAAGTTATGAATGTAGCAGTTGTCCTACCAGGGCATGCACCAAAGTGGGAAGATCTTTCTTTCCCAGGAATGGCTACAGCTGGCTCACCAGCCAGAGCTGGTGAAAGGCACCCCAGCTGCAGCCACCACCTGTTCATTCAACAGAAGGAGCACGGCCCCATTATGAACCTACTTCTTTAGGGGAGCATACCCCCATCTAGAACAGGAGATAACCAGTTCTGTAGTCAGAACTTCTTCCCACCAGTAACAATCAGATGTGGAATTGACCTGCTAATAGGGATGTTGTTATTACAGTAACCCTATTTTTCTTTTTCTTAAGTCATGCATTGGAGGCTGGTTATATTTAAACACCCCTTCCTAACAGTGTAGTTTGCTTCAAATGGAGAACAAGGGTCAGGAAGACTTGCTTTGTAGAAATGCTGTAAACACTCTTTTGTTGACTAAGGAAGGTTGATGGTATAGTCACAGATCCCACTATCTGCTGGAACTGTGCTTTTTGACCCCTAGTTAAAATTAAAATACCTTATTTGGACATATTGTAAACTTTTGCTGTGATAAAATCTGCCTTGCCTCTGGGAAGGTGTCTGTAGACTGTACATCTTTGCCTTATTTGTGAGGAATAAAATGGAGGAGAAGAAAACAATGTAAGTCACTTTGGGTTCACACTGGGCAGAAAGGTGGGAGTATAAATGAAGTAAATAAATAAGTGTATTTACTTATTAAAGTATTTATATCCCACCTCTCATCATGGCTTAAGGTGGCTTAGAAGTGACAATTAAAACGTTAACATTTAAAACTGATAGAATGAACCCCAATGCATCACCTCCCATTATATTACAATAAGATTGCTGATACCCCCTAAGGTAAAGGTAAAGGTTTCCCTTGCTCGAAAGCCAGTCGAATCCGACTCTAGGGTTGCGGTGCTCATCTCTGTTTCCAAGCTGAAGAGCCAGCGCTGTCTGAAGACGTTTCTGTGGTCATATGGCTGGCATGACTAAACGCCAAGGCGCACGGAACGCTGTTACCTACCCACCGAATTTCTTGCTTCAAACTACTAGGTTGGCAGGAGCTGGAACCAGAGACGGGAGCTCACTCCGTCATGCGGCACTTGGGTCTCGAATTGCTGAACTACCGACCTTCCAGCCTGCAGTTCAGCGTCTTAACCACTTGAGCCACCGCAGCTCCTGATACCTCCTAAAGATACCCCCTAAACATTTCAGTAAACTTTCCTGCATAACAAGATATGGGTACATAAGCATAGAAGCCCAATAGGGTATGTTCACATTTTCTGTTGTGAATGTTTTGGAAACTACTACAGTAATCTCAGTTCTTGTAACTAGTTACTGGGAAATTTTAAGTCAGCACTGATGATTAAGGGCTGTTGGGTAAGAACTGATGAGCAGGTAATACATAGTCTGTTAAACCTGCAATTGAGCTAGTATTATAGTAGCTGTAGTTCCACACAGTATGATGCATTATAAATCAAGTCATATTATATGATTAATTGTTTGCTAATGTAACTGTCTAATTCTGCCACTAGGACTATTGGGGGGAGGGACTTTGCCCACATAATGCCACCCAGCCCATTATATAGCACCTTTAGCTAAAAATCAGGGAGTTTTTGTGACAGATGCAAATACAAAAGGCCTGTCTGTCTGGATCAAACCAGAGGACCATCTAATGCAGCATTTTGTTTCTAGTAACATCTTTGAGAAGCAGGAAATGAATAAAGCAGCCTTCTCAGTGTGTTTTATTCAGAGGAATACTGCATCTGGACAGGAATTCCATTTAGCTGTGATAACTATTAAGTCTCCAATACTTTCCTCTCAGGCCATTTAAACTAATTGCCATCACCCCATCTTGTGCAATGAATGCCATAAGTGAATTATATGTTCGTGAAGGAGTGTTTCTTTTTGTCTTTCTTGAATTTCCTTCCAATCAAAATCATTGTTTGGCACGGAGTTCTTGTATTGAGAGGCATTAAAAATACGTCTAATTTCCACATTTATACTTTCAACCATTATTATGAGTTTTTTACAGTGCAGATCTAAGCACAATTACTCTATTCTAAGCCCTATTTACTTCAGTGGACTCAATTTAGGTTGCACTGTTTCCCTTCTAAATGAATACATTTGAGCTTTCTAGACATTTGGAACATGTCCAGTGCATTGATTGTTTTAGTTGTTCTTTTCTGTCACCTTCCAACTCTAGCATCTATGCATCGTATTTTTATCCAGCCTTTCCTCCAAAGAGCTCAGAGCAGTGTACATAGTTCTTCCGGTGTCATCCGGTGAGTTTTGTGACTGAACAAAGACCTGAGAGTTACTTACAGACTAAATTTTCCAGTGACAAAATGGAACTCTTCTGCCTCCCTGTTCCACTGCAGCTCACTGATCTCCACGAAAACCTGCTCCTATGAGATAGGGGACCCAGAGGAATGAATGAGGGTGAGTCTGCAGCAGGAAGGGGGCAGGAACCTGTAGGAATTGCCAGTTGAGTCTGGATCCAACCTTGAATCTGGTTCTCCTCATTTCTAGTCTGATGCCATGGGCATGACACTGGCTAGCTGTGGTACTCTTGGGAGAGAGCACTTCCAGAACTACAGACCATATCGCAACTGTGGTTGCACTATATAGGAAATGACCTTCTTTCTAGACCAGTATTTATATATTTTTTGTGTTTTAAAAAAAGCCAGCAGATTTATTATACATGAGCCTGCTTCATCAGGATTTGCTTATTTGATTGCACCTGTGTATTAAGTTGATGGTTTCCGTTGGCTATCTGCTGCGATCCAAAATCTCTTCCCGTATGGTTACAGCTAGTTCATAACATCTTCAGCGTATATGTAGTGAGGATTTGTTTTTTCTTTGTATATAGTTAATGATTAATCACACCAGCCA
Source organism: Gekko japonicus (assembly GCF_001447785.1). NCBI lineage: Eukaryota > Metazoa > Chordata > Lepidosauria > Squamata > Gekkonidae > Gekko > Gekko japonicus. The sequence goes on along the minus strand of NW_015160274.1, from coordinate 290,566 downwards.
TTTCGGTGCCTATTCATTTGGTTTAAGAGACCCTTTAGAACCCTTCCAAGTCTATTTTGGATTCCAACATTCTGTATACTTTGGTGTCAAACACAAAAGTATCTACCTCACTGCTCATGCCTGATTACTGATAATTTACGAATAATTTAAATTGTTTGCCTGCTTTATCAGTAAACATTGCTCACATTTGCAGACATATAGCTGAAGCCAGGATGGATCTTCAGTAAAAGTAATGCAGGGCAGCAGCTGAAATCTGATGCAGGGTAGTAATGCAGGGCAGCAGCTGAAATCTGATGCAGGGCAGTAATGCAGGGCAGCAGCTGAAATCTGATGACCTGGCCACAGTGATCCATGCGACTGTCACCTCGAGGCTAGACTACTGTAACACTCTCTACATGGGGCTGCCTTTGTCACAAATCCAGAAGCTGCAGCTAGTGCAGAATGTTGTGGCCAGGCTGTTGATGGGTCTCTCTAGACGGGACCATATCAGGCCTGTGCTGAAACCGCTGCACTGGCTGCCAATAGTGTACCAGGTTCGCTTCAAAGTGCTGGTTCTTACCTTTAAAGCCCTATATGGCCAGGATCCGGCATACCTGAGGGACCGCCTTTCCCCATTTTTCCCCCAAGGGCACTACGGTCGGGGACTCAACACCTCCTGGTAACCCCAGGCCCTAAAGATACTAAGTTTGCTGCAACCAGGGCCAGGGCTTTTTTGGTGGCGGCCCCTACCTGGTGGAATGAACTCCCGGAGGAGATCCGGGCCCTGGGGGACCTTGCGCAGTTCCGCACGGCCTGTAAGACAGAGCTCTTCCTCTAGGCTTTTGAGCACGAGCCACCACCGCTACTGTATGATCGCCGCACCACTAAAATGAAATTGAGTCCCATATAAACAAGCTTTTCCACAAGTCTACTCTCTGAATTTTAATATTCCAGAAATTAAAGGCTGATTAAAAAAGAATAAAGAACTAGGGGTGAAAGCATTTAACTTCGGAGGTTGTGTTTTACGAGAAGCAGTAAGTTGTGTATTGTAGGCTTCCTATTGGATCCAGGGTTAGAAATGTAATAATTAAACATTAAATAATTCTTTTTTGTTTTTCTGTTTTTGTAAAAGCTTAAATGAGACTAAGAAATTATTTTGTGACCAGGTGCTACTCCCTTTTTGTAAGAAATTTTAAAGACTACATGTGTTTCCCACCGTGGAAATGCAGTTATCAAACACTATGATAAGTTACCAGAGTGCAACATCAGTTCCATAGCTTCCTGTTTGCTTGTGTTGCAATTGACCAACTAAAACCCAGCCTGCAATATAAGTAGATAAAGAAGATCACACTCTGGAATTTAGGTCATCAAGTGGGTCATGTAACAATTTCACAGCAGGGCTGGGGTGGAATTGACACTTGTCCACTTCTGATGGGATGGCCATCTTCCTGTCCTCAGGGTTACGTACATCAAAATAAAAAAAAATATTTGCCAATAGGGCCAATGAAGATCACAGAGTCTGGTGAGAGCCAAGAAAGAAATGACCAGAGCTGCTAATAGTTTAAATGGTTGCTTAAAAAGCAAAATGTATATCCTTATGCAGGAGCTAACAATCACAGATACTAGGGTCTTGGATGCCATCCTTATCACCATAATCATATAATTAATTCTGTATTCTTTTTATGCTTTCTTTGATGGAAAAGGCCTGAGCTCTGGTTGATGCCAGTGGTGGGACAGCCAACAGATAGCTGCCCTATGGCCATAGCTGGTGCACAGGGACATATGAATTTAAATTGGATTTTTAACCTAAAAATAATTTATAGTAAGGGTCTCTCTAAAAAGAGCATGGTTTAAAATGAAATTGAGTCCCATATAAACAAGCTTTTCCACAAGTCTACTCTGTGAATTTTAATATTCAAGATATTAAAGGCTGATTAAAAAAGAGTAAAGAACTAGGGGTGAAAGCATTTAACTTCGGAGGTTGTGTTTTACGAGAAGCAGTAAGTTGTGTATTGTAGGCTTCCTATTGGATCCAGGGTTAGAAATGTAATAATTAAACATTAAACATTTTTTTTTGTTTTTATGTTTTTGTAAAAGCTTAAATAAGACTAAGAAATTATTTTGTGACCATGTGCTACTCCCTTTTTGTAAGAAATCTTAAAGACTACATGTGTTTCCACCGTGGAAATGCAGTTATCAAACACTATGATAAGTTACTAGAGTGCAACATCAGTTCCATAGTTTCCTTTTTGTTTGTGTTGCAACTGACCAACTAAAACCCAGCCTGAAATATAAGTAAAGAAGATCACACTCTGGAATTTAGGTCATCAAGTGGGTCATGTAACAGTTTCACAGCAGGGCTGGGGTGGAATTGACACTTGTCCACTGCTGATGGGATGGCCATCTTCCTGTCCTCAGGGTTACGTACATCAAAATAAAAAAAAATATTTGCCAATAGGGCCAATGAAGATCACAGAGTCTGGTGAGAGCCAAGAAAGAAATGACCAGAGCTGCTAATAGTTTAAATGGTTGCTTAAAAAGCAAAATTCATATCCTTATGCAGGAGCTAACAATCACAGATACTAGGGTCTTGGATGCCATCCTTATCACCATAATCATATAATTAATTCTGTATTCTTTTTATGCTTTCTTTGATGGAAAAGGCCTGAGCTCTGGTTGATGCCAGATGGGCATCTTAAGTGGTGGGACAGCCAACAGATAGCTGCCCTATGACCATAGCTGGTGCACAGGGACATATGGAAGGAGACAGTCATTCAAATATGTGTATCTAAGGTTATGAAGGGCTTTAAAATTTATGATCAGCACCTTAAATTGAACTTGGAAGCAGACTGGCAGCCACTGAAGCTGTTTCAAAACGAGCAATATCCTCCTGGTGGCTAGCCCCTGACAGTAGTCAGGCTGCCACATTTTGGACCACTTGTAGTTTCCAAGTTGTCTTCAAGGACAGCCCTATATAGAGCACACATTACAGTTATCCAGCCATGCAGTTACAGAAGCATGAATCAGCATGGCCAGATTGGCTAAGTCTAGGTCAGGGGTGTCAAACATATGGCCTGAGGGCTGGAACTGGCTCATCCAGGGCTCTCATGTGGCCCACGAGTCACTAGTGCAAGGGAGGGAACAGGAAACTGTTTCGGGGGAGTGGGCAAAGCCATTCCGATTGTGGCTTCAGCATGGTGGAACAACCTTGTCTGCAGCAGTCAAGCAGCGTGGGAGCGTCTGCCTAGTGCTGTACTGCTGGCTCTCCAGTTGTCTGATATGGGTTTTCCTTTGCACACCCCTCCCTGCCCATGTGGCTTTACAGTGAGGATACACCAACTCAGAGCCTATCAGCTGCTGTCCTTTATACAGTTTATATCTCCCGTACCTAGCAGTGCATTTTATGACACACATGGCCTAGCCCGACAAAGTGACATTTATGTCAGATCCGGCCCTTGTAACAAATGAGTTCAACACCTCTGGTCTAGGTGATGAGAAGAGAGTTGGTTAATCAAATGCAGCTGATAGAAGGCACTCCTGGCCACCATGCCACCCTGCTTTTCAAACAGCAAGGCAGGGTCCATGAACATCTCCAAGCTCTTAGTTGTTCAGAAAAAGCCACTCCATCTAGGACAAGTAGATGCTGTCCCTGTATTTTAACCAAATCCACAATCTTTTATGGTACAGTATTTCTCAATCCTATTGAAAATGTGATTGCTGACTTTCTTTACAAATTATTCCCATTTTATCCAATCTCAGTATCAATATCACTTTCAGTACTCCTGCTTGACTATTGTTCATTCCTATTTCCTGGCATTCTTCATTGCCAACTAGGAACAGAAATTTCTACAGGGATTTTAAAGCATATTTCAGGTGTACATGTGAATGTAGTTTTTACAGTTAAGTATAGAGACTATTTTATAGAAAAAATATATAGAAATGAGAATATATTTATTTAATTTTCTAGACTTAAACACCTTAAATAATGGGATTGGTTTGCGTTAACCAGGAAGCAGATTTCATTGTGCCATAAGAAAAAATTTACTTAAACAAACTATAAAGTTTTGATGTTTTTCTTTTCCTCTTATTTCCCTGATGGCTTCATTTTATTGAAGGGTAACTTGAGGAGACCTGGTAGCAATTTTACTGCCTTCCCATGATAGTTTCAAATAATAACATGGTCTTTGGTCGCCAGTCAATTTTATACCAGTCAGATTGATTCTGGTTTTTATCGTGTGGCAATAGATTATTAAAGGTATATCCTTGTAGTTTTCCTTAAGAATTCGACTCACTTTTTATGCTTCAGTTAACAGAAAACTAATCTCAAACCAGTCATAATGTTGTAGAATCATCTTCTTTCATTCCTTTGGATAACATCTGTTGTCAAAAGCGTTTCATACTGTATTATTTAATTTTTCACCCATATGGCTATTTTATTCTAGTTTTCAAAAGAAAAGTCTTAGTCACAACCATTTAACTGCTTAGAAACCACTGTCATTCATTTGTTCCAGCTAGATTATATAGCTTGTATGAGGAAAAACAGGTGTTTGTATTCTCTCATGGTCCCCCACAGTGAGATTTTATAGGTTTTTTTCCCTGTTTCTGTCTCTTCAGCCATAAATAAGAGTTTTTTTAAAAAACAAAAACAAAACCAACCCCCAACTTGTAATATCCTTTCTTAAAGTATACATGGCCAAACCATATTATTTTTGGATTTTCTATTATTTTCTTGGTTGATTTGCACGGGGTGGCTCAGGTTGAAAGCAGTGATAATTTTTGAACAGGAAAGTTTTAGGTTTATATTCTTCAATGACAAATGTTTCTTCATATATGGCTTGCTGCACTGCATGGATAACACTATTAATCTGGGGTTCTGTTACACTCTTATAACTAATATAATAGAACTGTATGTTGGTCTGTGTGGTATGTTTTATGCATCTTTTCATTTGGGATAGGAGAGTAACACAAACATATGACTTGGGAAGGGAGCAAAAAGTGTTCCGTGGTTCACTGTATTCATAACTGCAGATGTTCCAAGGGTAGTGGATTATTTGATATAAATGTGAATGAATGCTGAGATTTATATTTTTAGCACATTGAGGAACACAATGTTTTTTTACTAGCCAACTGAGGGCATATAAAATTTTAGTAAAAATGTCTTACATAATGAATAATGTAGATAAGACTTTCAAATCATAACAACATACTGAAATGATACATCAGGAGGAATTTCAGACAGACGATATAATCCGGAAGAGTAACGGTTCCCAAACGGTTTCTGGTCTGTCATTTCAGACAGAACCATTTTAGAACTGGTTCCCTACTGGAATATATTTGTAATTTCACACACAAACACTTCTGTCCCGTTTAGGAAACGGGGCTGAAGCGTTTTACCTGTCATCCACTTCCAAGTAGTCTTCAGTTTCCTCTCCCGGTTGCAGAAGTCAGCTGAAGTCAAAGGGGCAGATAATGGTAGGTTGGTGGCTAGCTGGGAAGGAGATGGGGTTGCCAACTACATGCTGACAAATTCCTGGGGATTTGAGGGGTGGAGCCTGGAGAGGGTGGGGTTTGCAGAGGGGTGGGACCTCAGACAGGTAGAATGCCATAGACTCCACCCTCCAAACCAGCCATTTTGTCCTGGGTAACAATTGTTGCCAATCTCCAGGTGAGGGCTACAGATTACTCACAATTACAACTGCTCTTCAGGTAGCAGAGATCAGTTCCTCTGGAGAAAACAGTGGACTCTGTCATTATACCCTGCTGAGGTCACCACAGCAAATTGACACTGTTTGCCCAAAGCCAGAGCACTGCCCCAGAGCCTCTTTCTAGATCTCGTTGTATTGCTTTCACAACGGGCTTTACTGCTAGTAATTCCATAATGCAACAGCATTATAGCAACCCCATTGGAATGCCTGAAGTGATGTGTTATAGCGCTATAGCGCTCTAAAGAGAACTTTTTTTAAAAAAAAGCCTGAGATCGCCTGCATGGGCAAAAAACGGCGGGAAAAAGCGGTGCAGTCTGAAATGACAAACCGCTTCAGATCCAGCTCTTTACCAGAAAGGGAAAGCCATGTGTGAAATGGCAGCCCTATATTGGTTTACTCCACGACGAATCAAAAACGGCTTCAAACCGGGTTAAAAAGGGTAATGTGAAATTCCTCCAGATCTTTCAGCCAATCCAGTGAAAAGCTCATAATGTGTGGAAAGAGTATAGGAAACACAATAAATAGACTGTTCTGTGGAGGAAAGTATGGGAAAATGGTTGTGTCCTGCTCCTAGAAATCTTTATATAGCAGCCTATTCATTACAGTAAAATTGCAGGTGCAGCTGTAGAAGTGCTGCTTGTACTATTCTTGGGGTTTTGTGGCTCAGGATGATCTCCTCCTATTGTTAGAAATGTGGGTCAGGATTTCAAAAATGAGGCTCTTGGAAACCTAAAAAGAATAACTGAGATTTTCAGAATCAATGTATATCAGTCTGCACTCAGAATTCCAAAAGTAGGAAGTGACTCTCTCAATGGAAGCACAAACTTAGTGTTGGGAATACAGAGTATTCTTTAGTTCCTCTCCTTCTTAATATATGACCTTGGTTGGCCAGTAGAAAAAAATGATCTGCTCCTTGCACTCCTCTCAATTGTATAGAACAAAGACATCTGTTTTGATTTTTATTTATTTATTTATTATTTGTGTTTATATCCTGCCCATCCCGCAAACAGGCTCAGCGCAGGTAACATCATATTGTAATAATACAATAAATACAATTAAAATTTAAAACACAATATAAAGGTGAAAATTCAGCTGGCTATAATAGGTTCTGGCCTGCTGATATAGATGAGATAGTGGGCAGTTATCAGTGGGTAGATGACACCAACCTCAGAGAGGCCATATATGGGTGCCCACTGCCTCAGCCAAAGGCCTGGTGGAGCAACTCTGTCTTGCAGGCCCTGTGGAATTGAAGAAGATCCCACAGGGCCCTAATCTCAATAGGGAGCCTGTTCCACCAGACTGGGGCAAGGGCAGAGAAGACCCTGGCCCTGGTTGAGGCAAGACAGGTGTCCCTTGGGCCAGGGACCACCAGGGGGTGTTGCTCTTTAGAGCATAGAGCTCTTCAGGGCGTATATTTGAAGAGCCGGTCCCAAAGATATGTTCACTGTATAAGGCTTTGAAGGTCATTACCAGCACCTTTGAAGGTCATTACCAGCCAATGCAGTTGGCAGAGCACATGCCGAATGTAAGCCCGCACAGGCGTCTATGTCAGCAGGCGTGCTGCCACATTTTGCACCAGTTGCAATTTCCAGGTTGTATTGTATTGTAGTTCCTTTTTTCAGACGTATAACTGAGGAATAATGCTTTGGAACTTCTGGCATACCTAGGAATGACGTTTTTGGCTGCAGAAGTTTCTTTGTGCTATGGGACATCCTCTGCCTTGTTTGTGGACTTTGAGGTCTTTTGGACACTGTTATACTGAAAGGATATAGAGGAGTCTACTGTTGGATTCTTTTTCTACCATTGCATTGTCATACCTTCTCTTGTTAAGTATTTGTATTGCAACTTGTGCTTTTAAATTGTGACCACCAATTCTGCTTTATTACTTGATTTACTATAATTATGTTGCAATAGACTGATGTCTACTGGTAACTTGTGAGATTTGTGATTTTTTTTATGGTCTACCCTTTGTGGTTTGCATTTCTGTATATGAACGTCTTGCCTGGCCATCCCATCAGCTTCTTTCTCACAGCCACCCTCAACCTCGCTGGGTTTGCATCACCCACCAGCCACCCTGCGGGTGATGAAGGATCCTTTATTGGAGTCACACAACATGACATTAAACAAGTATATGCTTGTTTCCAAAACTTTTAAACGGTTAAATGGTTGCCAGCTGCAAAAAAGATGTGGTGGCAGCTCATGCAGGCTAAGGAGGGATGGGGAGGGGAGAGAGGGAACTGGGAGGGAGGCAGCAGGGCACATTTGAGAGGGGGTGTTGCCATCAAATGCCTCCGGGCTACGGGCCTGTCTTGACTTGCCTCCCACCCCTGCAAATGTTCTGCATCCCTGTGAGTGTAACCTGTTCTTGGTAATTGTGTATATAGTGTCAATTCAGCTTCTCATTGTTGTTTCCAGCGTGCCCTTGGTCTTGATGGATCGACCACTGAAAAAACTGGCTTAGAATAACCTGTAGTTGCCTGGGGTGCTCTGGAGTATAAGCTCATTGTAAACTCTGCATTTTTGGGTCCAATTTTGGTTTTTTTTCTAGTGTATCTTGCCCTTTACAATAAGCTTAACAATAGTCATGTACAGATGACCTATCCACCCATTGACTGACTGCGTGGGAAGGGAGAGTGGAAATGAGTGTGTTGGCTCTTCCCCCTGCCTCTATGCTGAATGGGAACATACAGAGGAAGCATCTGTGTATATTTACCAGATGTCCACCTGAAATAGTTAAAGTAAATCCGGACTAGTGGGCCACCTTCTTGGCAGATTTGTTTACCATAGTCGATAGAACAGGAATAATGCCAGAGTCTTGGACAAATGCAATACTGGTTCCCATCTTTAAAAAGGGTAATTATCAGTTACCATCCAATTACCATCCGGTAAGCCTCCTCTCTGTTATTGGGAAACTTTATGCTAGACGACTGGTTTGGATCTTGGATGTTAGAACAAGGAATTCTGGGTCAAGAACAAATAGGTTTTTGTAAAGGGGAATCCACCCTAAATCACTGTGTGACTCTTATGCACCTTGTTAATAAGTATAAGAAGCAAAAAGACACCAAAGTATACGCAGCCTTTCTAGATCTAAAAGGTGCTTTTGATTGAATCATAAGAGAACGTCTATGGGAGAAACTTAAGTTGATGGGGATAGAACCAAGGCTTTTATATTTAATAATGAAGCTTCATCATAATACAACCTGCCAAGTTAGTCTTAACGTTGGTGACCTAACTGACAAAATTCTAATTAATATAGGAGTCAAACAGGGCTGCCTTTTAGCGCCCTTTCTATTCAACCTATTTATAAATGATTTGGCACCCACCTTAGATCGGATCAATGGTCACAGTCCTACACTTGGCTCGATCCCCACTCCTTTACTCCTTTATGCTGATGATGGAGTGCGATTGTCTCTAACTCGTATAGGGCTGAAATGCCTTTTGAAGAGCTTTGTAGACTATTGTGAAAAG
>NW_015160274.1:274214-280921 GCF_001447785.1 Gekko japonicus | reverse complement strand
CATTCCAGAGCATACATGCTTGCATGCTTTAATGTTCTGCCATCAGAGGTGCTTTTAGGGGGGTACTGCCAGATACCATATGTAGACAGACTTTGTCCTTGCTTTCTAAAAGTTATAGAATCCACTACACACACCATACTTCATTGCCCCCTCTATAGGGATATAGCTGATCTCGTTTTAGTACTCCATTTCTAGAGGGTAAGAGCTGGCACTCTGATGACTCAATTGTTCACTTTCTGGAGGCTGTTGCAAAATTTTTATATTATGCTATCAGAAGGCGAGGTTTGAATAGCCAAGTGTAAGTGACTGATGCATCTTAGTATTTTCCCTTATTTCCATGATGTTTTGTGCTTTCATGCCAATAAAGGTTTTGTATGTTGTTGTTATTTACCAGATTTATACCATTCCTTTCTGCCCTCATCTGTGCCACTAAGGCAGCTAATGGATTTAAAAACTATGTAATAAAAACACATCGTAAACACCATTAAAACCAAACAAAAGTACGTCATTAGAACAATTAGAATCAAGTTAAAATACATATTGTTGTTGTTATTTACCAGATTTATACCATTCCTTTCTGCCCTCATCTGTGCCACTAAGGCAGCTAATGGATTTAAAAACTATGTAATAAAAACACATCGTAAACACCATTAAAACCAAACAAAAGTACGTCATTAGAACAATTAGAATCAAGTTAAAATACATATTCAAATATATAAAAACAGCAATTAAAAGATAGGGTAGGAAGGAAGGATCACTGAGAGTAGGCTAGACGGAACAAAGAAGTCTTTACTCACTAGCAGAAGATGACAACAAAAGGGGACAGGCAAGTCTCTCTGGGTAAACAGTACTAGAGTTTTGGTGCCACGACTTAGAAGGCCCACTCCTGGGTTGCCACCATTTTTAGAAGGCAGGGGCACATGAAGCAGGGCAAGGTCTTAGAAGATGACTATAGAGGTCAGGTAGGTTTGCGAGGGAGTATGTTGGTCCCAAACCATATAGGCCTTTAAAGGTCGACACCAGCACCTTGAATTATGCCTGGAAACAAATTGGGAGCTAGTGTAGAACGGCTGAGACTAGAGTGATATGGTCTGTATGATATACTCTAGTTAACATCCTGGCTGCAGTATTCTGCACCTACTGAAGTTTTCTTACACTTTTCAAGGGTAGCCCCACGAGTGCATTGCAGTAATCCAGTCTAGGAACATGATGTTCTCCAGAATCTTATCCTACCTGTAAGGCTTGAGGAAAACTGTTTCAATGTATCTGATAAAGTGTGCATGCAGACAGAAGCTTATACCCAGAATTCAACTTTGTTGGTCTTAAAGGTGCCACTGGATTCAAACTTTGTTTTTATTATACAAGTATAAGACATCTCTTCCCCCCCACCCCATTATAATTATACAATGAGCTGCAAATTGTGCACTGGCTAGGAGGTGTCATAAATTTAAAAGATCCTCTTCCCATTAAACAAAATTAACCTTTCCTGTTGACTGCTTACTTTATAGGACAGTGAGATTTGAGTCCAGTAGTACCTTAGAGACCAAGAAAATGTTGGGGGTATAAGCTTTCAAGAGTCACAGTTCCCTTTGTCAGATATGAGTTGGAATGGAGATCTCTAACTCCTTCTACCCCAGTCAGAAGGTGGGAGGGGTGCTGCAGAGAAGGAACACATGATGTAGAGGTATGATGCACATAGTAATCAACTTGATTAGAGCAGAGGAGAAATGCCAAGGGGTGGAAAATTAGCATTTCTAGTGAGATAAGAATCCTGTGTCCCTATTCATGGGGGAGGGGCATTTTTCTGAAGTTGTGAATGAACTCTAGTTCAACTATGTTGTAAATTCCCTTTGAAGCTTCTCCCTTCGGTGAGCAATGGAATGATTCAAATGCTCTCCTGCTGGTTTTTGAGTGTTGTGGGTTTTAATGCCCAATTTATGTCTGTTTGTTTGCATAGGAACGACCTGTTCGTCCAAGGTAGAAAGCAGAAGAGCATTGCTGACATTTAATAGCTTATATAACATTTTATTTATTTTATTTTTATTTTATTTATTATATTTATACCCCGCCCATCCCGCGATGAACAAGTGAATGAACCTGAGATGTATGGCTGGTGTTGTTAGGCCTGATTATTGTGGTTTCACAATGGTTATGGGAACAGAGTTGACGTCTTGGTTTGCTGAAGGCCCTAGTCCCAGAGTCTGTTTCCATGTTAGGAATGGCATTTTTGTGGGTTAGAAGTTGTTTAAATTTAGGAGACTGTGGGTAAGAAAAGTTTTGCCTTCCAGTGGGTTCGAGAGAGAACAGTATCATTGTCCAGCGTAGCTTGTAGGTCTGTTTTATGAGAGTAACTGGGAACTTTTGCTTGCAGAAGGTGTAGGCCAGAAGTCAGAAATGGCTTTGTTCATGACATAGTCACAGAGAACCTGTTTGAGAACACTGTCTGTATTAACTTTGTTTATTTGAATAAAATCAGCACTTAACTTGAGAGTGATTTTAGTATAAAAATACATATGTGTCATTTCTTAGATTTTTGTATCTTGTACTAATGCTGATTCGTAGCTGTGGAAATAGTGGAATTACCTGCATAGGTAAAATATACCCATTCTGAATAAGGTATGAAAAGGGGGCCTTAGATTAATAATCAATAATAATGATTATTGCTTTAACAGATCTGAGTTATGTGAGCTTTTTATATATGCAGTATAAATACCTGCTTTGCATTTTTATACTTCCCTTCTCCGCCTCCACTGAAAATAATAGTTTTATAGCTCTGTGCTGTTATTCCTGAGATATGACTGAGAGAACTGCATGCAGTACAGTGAAGCACATTCATTTTCATCTAGTACCCGTTTATTGCCTTGAGCACTGTAAATCTGTCAGCTCTTCACGATGCTTTCACCTCTTTCTTCATTTGCTCCAGCTTCTAGTTTGACAATGTTCCCCTGAGGCAGAATTCTAATCTGCTTCCAATTAGTTGCAAAATGTGACTGAAATTTCCACATTACGACTGCTGTTTTACTTGCACGAACACATCTAGAAACAAATTAATGCTCTTGAATATTTATTTTCTGAGCCCTTGGATTTACTTTCAGGGAGGAAATTGCCAAATGTTTTCAAGAGACATCCAAGGGCTTTTAAAAAAACCTTAAATTCTAATATTTACTACAGATTTTAAATTTAAATGGTGCCTGTGAATTTTTTAATCCCACAAGTAAAATATTTTTGGCATCTTGGTGTTACCAAAAAGATACTATAGATGGAGAAGCTTATTTTTAAAAATATTTTTGTTTCTGAGCTGTTGGAAATGCAGTTTATCCTGCATTCACGGTTCTTTGTACAGGGGACAAAAATAAATAAAGGCCACTTTTCTTTTACCACATATATTGGGGTTAACCCAATTTATATAAAATACAATAGCCAGGAACCAAAGAGTAATCCATGATCAGCATTCCAAGCACAAACCAAAGTTTCTCAGAGGGCACTTCACCCCCACCCCCCAAGCACAGAGGGTATTATGGATCAGAATTCAGTGCAATGCTTTAAGGTTAGTAGCCAAAGAGGAAGTAGGCAATTGCCTTGGTGTGCAAGCAGAGGTGTCCTTGGCATACAAGAGGCTCTTTGGACCTTGGCTATCATATTGTACACTGTTTTTATGAACTATTGGCAGCTGCCTATAGTAACCCTAGTGAATGTGAGGGAAGGTATAACTTTTAGCAGCAGAAGTTAATAACAATTGTATCCATGACTTTACCAAATTCAGATGCATTGCTAGGAATAATCTGAAATCCAGCAATTCAGATTCAATAAAAAGATCATCTTCTAGCACCAGAGGGAGAGAATGAAGTCCACTAACAAAAATGTAGTGGGCAGTTATGTACAGCTTTATTATTGTGCAGTCTGCATGTAATATTGAATAAATAAACCCACAAAGTTTGTGCTTTGCAAGAACTACAGGATAAAATGGGGTTTAAATAAAGGTTACATTTTTTCCTGCACTGAATTATTATTACAAGTAGTTTATCTAGAGAGAAGTTGTGTGTTTAAATATATACAGTGCCTTAAATTTATAGGTGCAAATTTTTCATACAGGTTAGTACTGTGCAACTTGGCAGATTGATGTCAGCAGCTGTAATAGATTTTAAATAGGCTTGCAGAATTCATTGTAAATAAATTGTGGAAGTTGATATTGTTAAGTATCTGTCATTTCTAAATGAGATTTCCACATGTACATTTAGTTATTGCAGTGTCATCAATAATTCCATAATTTATAGACGGGAAATAATAGTAAAATTCACTAGATTGACATGGTAGTTGTAGCACAATATTCTCCTGTCAGAGCACACTTACATGCATGCAGCTGATGAGTGAATATGTTGTCTTACAGGAAACCATTCTTTCCACTAATAAGAGGTAGAAAAAAGTTGAAAGAATGTTGTTGGTTTAACTAGAAATTATTACAAGTGTTTGTTTATTAAATTCTGTGGTTGTTTCCTTACAAGCATATTATATTTTTTCAGGAAACATTTTATCTGTTGCTACATTGAATGCAGTTATGCAAAGATTTAAACCTAACATCCAAAGTCCCTGAGATTGTAATTAACTTTTTTATGAAATCTAACCAAGAATGCTCTTTTTCAGTGGTTAAGAAATTTGAGTTAGAATTTGTATTTTGAAGTGCTAAAGGAGTTTAAAGTAGTGAAGCTGCTGGCAGTAACTGGACATACCGAAGTACTACCATGGAATGATTTCAAATACCTTAACTGCTAAAGAAATGAAATTATAAACAAAACATTGTTTGTGAACAATGCCACTTTTGTCAGGAAAATAAAAATGTGAATTTGGCTGGAATTTAAATGTCCCACAGGTCCTAGTAACAGGAGGAACTGTGTGTACAAATACATTATTTATTACAGTGTTATTTTTCCTCCAAGGATGTCAGAACTGTTTACATGACGTTTTCCTCCCTCAGTGTTATCCTCACACCAGGCAGGTGACAGATTAGGAGAGAAAATTGTGTCTGGCCCTAGAATTGCTGACTGAGCTCACTAGTTAACTAGAGACCTGAAAACAGGTCTTTTTTCGTCTGAGGGGGAAGGCATCTTAGTATGGATGATTCCCAACATTTAGTCAAGGAGGCAAGACTTAATTATCAATATCCTGTCTCCACCAGTGGGTATCAGCCTACTTCATATTGGGTTAAATGTAAAAAAAAATTGCCTTGGAAAAATTGCCTTTACACAGTACCCCCAATCCTCCACATTTTTTGGTTAGGAGGACAAAATCCCCTGTTCTAATACTCTGCAGGCTGAGGTCACTGCTGTTAGGAAAAAGTACTTAAATATTGGAAACTTAAAGAAGACTTCAACTGAAATGAGACTCCAGAATACCAACAGCATGATAGTAGGCTGCAGAGTAGACCACTAGAGCGTTGAGTTGAGCAACACCTTTCAGGAATTGGACCACTTGTGAATAACTGGAAATAGATACAGCTTCTATATGTGTAAATATAATAAACAAGTCTGTTGCCTGTCTGCTGAAGGAGTTAGCTTTAAGCTCCTGGTCGAGATCTGCTTGAAAGAAACACAGGACATATTGAGTGAAAGCCATGAATGGTTCATTGCTTTCCTACTACACCAGATGATGCGAGGCTTCGCGATAACAATGTAAATTCTAAATATGAAACATCTCCTAACAAAGACATATTCTTTGTTACCTAGTCTGAGGAGTCCAGTCTGTCACAAGAATGTACTGATACTCAATATCTGGATGATAAATTGCTGTCAGGCTGTGTCCTGGTGCCAAAGTGGGCCCTGTGCATGTGTCTGAAACCAGTGAAATCCACCACAATTCCAAAAACAACCTCTCAACTAGATTTGAGAAGCATGGTCTATGTTGTCAAGGAGGCACCAAGCAATGGAGAAGCCTTCTGTTTGAGTTTACTTATAAGCTTATATCAGACCCACTAGTCTTCAAGGCCTGATTTAATGCACATACATCTTATTCTCTTTTGTTTTTGACCCCCCAAAGGGGAATTTTTTTATTTTTGCATTTTCTACACACTACACACTACAAATATGGAACGGGGAAAGGAATACTAATGCCCTATCACTATTACTATGGGAAATGGGTCAGGGAGATCTAGAGACATATAGCGGAATTTCACATTACCCAGTTTCACCCGGTTTCAAGCTGGCAATCATCCGTTTTGAAGTGAACCGGTACAGGGCTGCCATTTCACACAGGGCTTGCCCCTACCGGAAATGAGCCAGATCAGAAGCGGTTTGGCATTTCAGACTTGCACCACTTTGTTTTCCCGCCGTTTTCCTCCCGCGCGGGTGATCGATTTTTTAAAAAACGTTCGATCTATAGCGCTATAGCAGTATAACAAAACACTCCACGCATTCCAATGGGATTGATATAATGCTATTCCGTTATACCGTCATACCATCATAGGGCTATAGTGCTATAACGCTATAATGCTATAAATCGAACGTAAAAAAAACACAGCCGGAGATCGCCCGCGCGGGCGAAAAAAGGCGGGAAAAAAGCGTATCGGAACCGGGAGAGGGCACTGGAGACCACTTGGAAGTGGATGACAGGTAAAACGCTTCAGTCCCGGTTCCTAAACGGGACTGAAGCGTTTGTATATGAAATGGCAAATAGATTCCGGAAGAGAACCAGTTCTCAAACGGGTTCTGTCTGAA
>NW_015160274.1:246888-273824 GCF_001447785.1 Gekko japonicus | reverse complement strand
TCGTGAATTTTAAGTAAGTCCCCTGGAAGGTTATTTTTCTTTATAAAATCTCAATAAGTCCTGTACGCCACATCCATTTCCTTCTTCTTGTTTATAATCTATTAGTGGGGCCAAGGCAACGGCCAAGAGTTCCTTTAAGTCCTCATTCTTAGCTTCAAATATTCCATGGAAACGTAGAACATACATGGATCTTTCCAGCTGGAGCTGTATTAGTTGGGTTTTATCTGAGTATCTCTCATTCTCTGCTTCATCCACTCTTTTATTAATACACTCAGTCTGTTTTTCCATCTTTTTAAACGTTTTCTCAGTTGCTGTGGTTCTCTTGTCCATCTGCTTTAATTGTTTTTGCACATTATCTAGTTTGGTGTTGAGAGTAGCCATCTGATCCATTAGAGGGTACAGTGCATTTGCTAACAATGAAGAGAAGTCTGTAGATGCTTCTTGGTTCTGGGAGGGAGTCGTTGGTATGTTATTTCCGGTCACCAGTTTTTTCTCCGGCGCTCTCCATCCTCTCCCAGCCATAATATCAACAAGAAGTACGTTTTCCAAAACAAAGCAAAAGTTATACGTTTTAATTCTGCTTCATATATTTTTGCAGCTTTTGCGTTCGCTTAACTTCTTATACGCTTGGTTTGGCTCAAAGTCTTTTTATTTTCGCTTTAAAACCATTTTGACAGTTTACTCATGTGGGGTGGGGGCTTGAAATCTTCTCCCCCCGCACTTCAAACTTAGGCGCTTCCAATTACTACCAGGGCTCCATTCGCTTATTTTTCACCTGAGCTTTGCTTAACTCAGTTTGTAGCCTTGGAGATCTTTTGGAAGTCTTTTTAGAAGTTTGGTCGTAATCGTTTGCTCTGGCAGTCGTCTCTGGGCGCCATGCTGACTCTACCGTGACGGTACCTATTGGGGAAGAAGGTGAGCCTCAATTCCTTGGGTGTCCCCTTGGAAGAGGCTCTCCTCAGCTCCCCAGGCTGTGGTCTCCTACAGAGACCCCCGGGGGGGTTTCCAGAATGAACTCGAACCCCTCCCGTCAGCCGGGTCTCGGCACATCTCCATCTAAGCGAGACGAGATGCGTCTGAGCGGCGAAACGCTTAAAACTGACATAAGTCTTCTCTTAACCATGTTATTAGTGGACTCCTTGCAACTTCATGAAATCCCTACAAGACTGCAGCCTTCACCAATTGCTACCGTTGCTAATGTACTCTAAGGATGTTCAGTTGTTGACGAAGACATCCAAAATGTGGTATACCAGAGGCATGTCCAACTTAAAAATTTGACTCTTTTTGGATAAGTGCAACGACTTCAAATTGGACTCTTTGAATAAGTGCATTACCTGTTGAATTATTTGGGTCTATTGGCATATGTGGATGGCAGAAATAGGGGCAGCCCAGGGAGGTCCTCTGCGAGTTTGATGCCTCTAGCTTGCAAGGGGGTCTGTTCGGCACAGTCCTGAACCTGTAGCTGTGATTTCCCCAGAAAGTACTTTCCTGGGGGCATCTGTTTTGGGAGGCTGTATCTCAGCCCCCTCAAAATCCAATCCTCACCAAATTTGGAGGGCAGGTAGAGGAGAGTCAGCTGGAGACTTGCTCTGAGTTTGGCGTCTCTAGTTCACGGAGGGCCATTCTGTGGCATTCCGAACTCACGAACCCCGAAACCATGAACTGGTTCAGGAAATCGAAACGTTAGTGGATATTCACAAACTATGGTTTATGAGGTCTGACTTACCATGAATCACCACAAACCGCCATTTTCCCGATTCGTGCCCATCCCTAGTTCTGAATCTGTCTGAGACCTGTTGAAATATATTTCGTTTCAAAGACTTTTCATTGTGGTTGATCATTTACCTGCTGAGTCAGTTGGTCTGGATAGTCCTGAGCCCCAGAACATACTTTGCTATAATAGAATCGATGTGTCTCTGCCCACATTTGAAGGCAGGCTGCTTGTTGGTGGAGAAGGAGAGACTTGATTTCTGTCTGCCTGATTAAATGAACTAGGTTGATATATTGTTTGATGTAACCAAGACAAACCCTGACCTAGACAGCCCAGACTAGCCCAGTCTCACCAGATATCAAATGCAGGGTTAGCCCTGGTCAGTATTTGTATGGGTGAAGGAATACCAGGGTTGTGAGGTGAAGGTGAGAAATGGCAAACTACTGCTGAATGTTTCTTGCCTTGGAAACGCTACAGGGTCGCTGTAAATTGACTGTGACTTGACAGCAAAAAAAAAAGTTTCTGATACACTTGAGGTCAAAGGCTAATTCAATAGCCATTAATTCCAGCATTAACATCCTTGCTGGGACTTGGCTGTTCAATCTCCTAGACGTGTTGTCCTGATCTGTAGCTCTCCATCCTGTCTAGTTGGTGTCTGAATAGTTTTGAATCTGAGCCAGTGTTGAATATACTCTCCTTGGGAGAGACTGAAGTGCTGGGTCTGCCACCTCATGCTTTGGTGCAGAGACTTTCCGAAATGCTTCACTGTGATCTCAAATTGCTTGCAGATAAGATCCATCTGCAAAGGGCCTTGTGTGGAACCTCACCTACTACACAGAATAGATACAGAAAATCATTGGACCTTGCAGATGAGCTAAGATCAGGGCAGCAGAATTGAATTTCAGGACCTGCTAGGCCAAATTAATAGTCCTTTGCTTCTTGTCTTCCTAAAGAAATAACTTCTACTGGGTTGAATCTGTCATCACCAGTAGGTGGGGAATGTTTGGACTTGGGGTCAGAGCCCCTTGCTGCATGTGTGAATAAAAATGTGTTCCTGTAAACACTACACCATGGTGACTACACACAAGCAGTTAGTTGAAATATGTGGGATGTCTGAACATCCCTGCTGACAGAGCAAGGACCAGGGTCCCTACAATCTTGGAGAAGTATCTTGAAATGCTGCCAGAAAAATTGAAGATACAAAAGTCTCAGATATTTCTGAAGCAAAGGAAGGATGGGCATATGCAGCTGTGATGAATGAGAGACTGTCCTGTCCCTGAAAAAGCTGTTTTGCACCTAGACCTATGGGAGTGCTGTTCTAGCATCCAAGTCACTTTTCAGAGCGGGAATAGCATGTCTGTTAATCTCAGAAATGTCTGTTCAGGAAATTAAAGCCCAGAAACTCTCTTTAGTGGCTATCCCTTTGGGAACTGCAACATATTTTTCTGAGGGAGCTACATGCTCTACAGTCCAGATCTCACACAGGAGCTGGATTGTGACCAAAGTACACTCATGCTTGGCACCAAGCTCTGAATGAGTCCCTGTATCTCCTGGAAGGAAGAGCTACACATCCAGTGGTATAGCCCTGGGAGACACTCTCTGTTTTCATGATTCATCTCTCCATGGAAGAATGCCGCCATATTGGTGGAGCAACTGAGGATGGCTTCCTGGCCAGAAGTTTAGCGCACCCTGCCTAACTTGGACTGCTAGGGATGTGCTGATTGGTTTAATCTAAGTGCTGCATGTTGGTTGTACAAAGGATAAAATACTGATACTTGACACTGGTTCTTTCAACTGGTCACACCATACATGACCATTTTTCTTTTTTCTTAGTTTTCTCTAGGGTATCAGCTCCAAAATCTTTTCCCCGATGAAAAGAAATGAAACACCACTACCGTCGCTCAGGCCCCTGTCTTGTTTTCTTCTTTCACAGGCAGTCTAGAGAGGCAACCTGCGGACATTGCTGAGACCTCCACCTTGCCTAGACTTTTCTGTAAAATTTGCAAAAGGACCCCTACCTATGTCTGTGGCTTTCATGAAAGGTTGGAGTAGGGAGTAGGAACCAATAATAGAGGAGAAGGAAAGCCAGAGACAAAATAAACTGGAGAAAATCTAATTTTCCCTGCCCCATGAACCCTTGTGGGTTCCCCTCTTTCTGTGTATTATTATTAGAAAGGATGGTAAAAAGAGGCAAGGGCACTGCATGAACATCAGGAGAACTCAATAAGATGTTGGCTGAATAGCAAAGGCTTGAAGAAACAGTTAATAGTAGAGGCCTGATTCTGAAGATAATGGATATAAAAATAATCCCTTGCATAGTGGCTAGGGAAAGTAGTGCCTTTAGATTGTTGGGAGCAAATTAATAGAAGCTGAAAGTCAGGAAGCCTGGAGGAACAACTGAGGCAAATGCATGCACCTGTGGGACTTCATACTCATAAAGTGACTTGTTTAAAATGGGTTGTTTCCCATAAAACATATACATTTCAATCAGGATTTAGAGTTACCTAGAATGGAACATTCTGGCAGGTATGGCTTCTCCCCTCAGCAAAGCACAGAATTCACCTCAGTTTATAGACGTTTAGAGGATTATGAGGCATGGGGGAGGGAGACAACTGTTTCTGCTACTTAAGAACTTCAGTGAAGTGAGAAGTAACTCTAGCCTAGTTTTTGTTTTGATCCCAGATATTTTTATTCCTGACAGCTACAAGTGATAGCCTAAAACTTGTTGTATATTTTATTGTCTTTAGGCACCTGATGAACTTGTTTAGAATAGATTATGTATGTCCCAATCCAGGCTGGAGTGCTGATGCACCTAGTCGGAGTACGATGACAAACCTTTTGGGACTAGGGAGAGTTTCAAAAGCAATTTATGATATGGGAGTAGATCTTGCCATTTGAAAGAAAAAGTCAGATTCTGCCAGGCATGTACAGACTAGTATATTTTATTCTGTCCCTCCTCTTAGGACGTGCTTCTCCAAATCCTTTGTATCAGCGGAAGATTCTTTTGAGATAGGTTAGGCTTAGGGTGCGTGATTAGCCCAAGGTTACTCATAAAACTTCATAGCACAGTTAGTGTTTGAACCCAGGTCTCACAGAACCAAATCCAACACTTTTAACCACCCGCCACAATGTCTCTCAAATGTGGGGAGTGGGGACACTGAAGTAGCTCTTTGAGTACTGGCCTATGTGTATTTGAAGCAGAGTATGCAGAGCTGTTAGAAAATCACCCTGCTGTACTTCCTGGCCGAACATTCGATCAGTGTTGTCGCTAGTTTTATATGTGGGCAGCTGAGTCAAGGCTATAATCTTTACTTCTATTTTGATGGTTTGTTATTCTATAAGAAAAAAATTTCAAATTATTTTAAAGCAACCTGGTGTAAACATTTTAAGAATTAATTTTCACCATGAAGTCATGCTGTTTCTGAGACACATACACACACACACACACACAAACAATGGTTTCGATGATGCCATGTAGTTTTATAAAGTCTCGATGAGCGTATTGCTTTTAAACATCATGAGTGCTAAATAACAAAGAACCTATGAGCCTCTACGCTGGACTGCAGCCAAGCAGCCTGAGGAAGGGGGTGGGTGGGATGAATGGTTTAATTGTAGAGCAAATCATTTGTTTACAGATTAAGACCTATTTGGTAGCCAAATCCTATGGACAAGGAGGTGAAAGAATGAGGCACTGAGGTACAGGAAATGAATGTCTGGCTTTAGATTTTGTGACCACGTTTTGCTATTTTTACCCCCTACTGAAGCAGAGAAGCCAATGAAGAAAAAAAAGTGAATTGTTTAATAGCAAGCACTGCTGAGCAAAGTGCATATTTTGAAAAGCAACAAAAAGATAGGGAGAAGGGGAGTGTGGATAAGTCTTTGCTGTCTGACAAGAGCCTGACAACTCTGGGGCACCAGTTGGCAAATGGAGCTTACCTCTTTTGATTGCTTGAATTTCAAAAGTGGAGAGAAAGGAATACAGAGAGAGGGATACTGCTGTTAACCTGAACAAACATAATACATTCACTCTACCTTGTCTCTCTCAAATTCCATTGGACTTGCCCACAGATACTTGTTCCTCTTTCCCATAGACCTACCTCCCAACAAAGAAATGGGGAAATTGCATACATTTGCCTTTGTTTCAAAATCCCAAGTAAATAGTGCCTAGGATGAGCTCATTAAAACATGCACATACAATGAGTCAACCACTTTTTAAAAGGCAGACAACACATTATTGTAGCTGTTAAATTTTAAAAACAATATTTTCTGAAATGTTCCAACAACTGACTAGCTCTTTGGCCATACCATTTATCACTGGGAACTTTTGTGCAAGTAGACAAGCAACAACTCTGTCTTTCCCCTTTAATTGAGAATATTCACTGTGGCTGGATATGGCACAGGCTTCATGGATAACACCCTTTTACCTTGGAGCAATTATGCTATCCACTAACTTTATCTTGATAGGGACATGGGTCTTTCTTTGTGTTTATATTTCTAAAGCATTCTGTATGTAAGAACAAAAATCACTGAAACAAATGAATTCTAAAACACCTGTTTTTCTGCATCACACACCTGAGAGATTATAATAATCATATGTTACCAACTATTTTCAGAGTGTGAACAAAAGAGACCAGTTGTTTCTTTAACAAAATCTGTCTTTTCAAATAAGAATTCTTTTATGAACCAGACTTCAACCTACTGGCCAATTGTTTAGTGCTCCCAGGCTCAGTAAAACAGCCCGAGTTGATTCAATATCAGACAGAAAAGGCTTGTTTTTAATCATGCTAGGTTTTAAACACTAAAAATTATGAACTTTAATTTTTAAAAATGAATATTTAAATTGACTGAAACTTCCATATTCATACAAATAGACTTCTCCGTTGAATTTGATTTCAAGGATCCTGAAACAATAGAATGTACACATGGGCATTAAAGTTAGAGAAATGCATTCTTTTTTTTTCTTTTTGTTGGAACATTGTGTGAACAGTGGAGATCCCATGTGCATAAAATACTAATAGTTCATGGCATGAACCTGCAGTTTCTACCCATTTTCTCTTAAGTGACTTCCACTGCTTTTTGTAGATAGGTCATGGAGTATTACCTGCCACTGCATTTTGTGCCTGACGTGTAGGCAACTGGAACACCTCTGAGTGAACTCAGAACTTCTATGAACTTCTGGGTCCCACCTGCCATGTTGCTGCTCTACTCTCCCCCCCACCCCATTTTCTTTTTCGGAAAGGGTAATATATCGCCTGCACCTGAAATTCTGAGCAGCCTGTGACGGACAGCACTTTTAAGAGGCTTAGAAGGGCTGTACCAATAAAGACTGTGAAGAGTTCATTCTTCACAGAGCCAGAAAGCCTTGTGTGACAGGCTGCTCTAGGCAATCTGATTGGTTGGCATCAGCTGAGCAAAAAAAGTCTTGAGAGAGCTGGATGCTGAGGAAAAGTCAGTCAGATTCCTGCCTTTACTGAGAAGAGATGTACACTGAGACCGTCTGTGAAGAGCATTGTCAAAAAAGGGTTTTGTACTGACAGAGTCAGATTTCTACCTTGACTGAACACAGTCTGAATTCAGCATTAGCTGAGAGCAGTTTGAACACAGACAGGAGTACTGGGGGCAGAGTTTGGCAAGGAAGTGGATAGTAGAGAAGACTCCCATTCAGGCCAAAGGGAAGGGGATACATCTTCTAGACAGAAAAGATTTCCTACCCAGTCAAACAAGGAGAGCTGTCTCTGAGAAGTACAAAGATCCCTGGTCTGGTGTGATTAGAAACTGCCTTTAGTTACTTTAAAAGTCAGTCAAACACCCAAGAAGAGTACTGGTGTTCTAAAGAGAAGGGGGTTGGGTACTGAGAAGAGGATGCCAGCCTTCTGGGCACCAAAAAGAATCAGCAGTTATACAAATGAAGTGTATAAGAGTGTTTGGGAAAACACTGAAACAAAAGCCTCTTAACATAAAGATCTAAGTGAAGACTTCCGGGTTTTGGCATGACGAGAATGACAGTGAGCGGAGGAGCTCCTCTGTGGCTTACCGACTTTTCGGGCATTGAAGGGTTTTGCGGGGGTGGTCACCCTTCCCCTGTCCCTGTGAATCCCCTGAAGAGGAGTACATGCAAGGAGCATTGGTTCATGAACTCCGGGAAGTGGCAGCTTCTATGCCCAAGCCTGAAGAGTACTTTGTTCTTTCAAAGACTAGTTGGAGCCACCAGAACAGATCCTGCAATAGATATGATCCTTTACAGCTTAACCTCCCACACACACCAAATTACCTACCTGTGTTGAGTGAAAGCTTGGCCATACGAAAGCTTCTACAGCTGCGTCACCTCAAGAAGATGCGGAGAGGCAAAGCTAACGAAGACAGGCGGCGAGGAAGTGGGTGGCATCTTCCCGGATATCTTCTGGCTACCGTATTCACTGTAACCATCGAGCAGGGAGTTTCTCACTGATTTCGTTTGTCTCTCTCTTCCAAGGAGGGGGAAAACTGGTTTTCCTTTTATTTGTTGCAGGGTCTATGACACCCGTTTTAGCCTCTCAAAGGCTGCGCATGAGGAAGGGCAGTGTGTTTCTCTTGGTTAGAAGAATGGACCTGGGAAGAAGAAGGGCTTGAAGCGTGACTTTGATACCCCTTTAAAATTACTCTCTCAGAAGCTTTTTGAATTACGGAATGGGGGCGGCAATTGTGTGCCATATCTACCTGACGTGTCATCTGCGTTTAAGATATTCTCACTTATTGTGAAACTGTAAAGTAATCACTCTTTCATTTTTATGCTCTTTGAGTGCGTTTAGATGTGTGTTGCTTTTGCCCCTTTTCCCCATGTCCTTCCTTTTAATTTAGATTAGAAGGCAAGATAGTGGCAAAGTTTTGGAACAGCTAGATCAAACTGTTGGGCTTTGAAGATTTGGTGGGATCTGTTTGCTTGTTGATTGTGTCTGCCTTTTGTTAGTTTGCAGATGTAAGGTATCAGACAGTCCATTGTAATCTATTGCTGATTTAACTGAGTAAATCCAGCCTTCCTCTTAGCTGTGTGGATAAACTTAAGAGGCAAACTCAGATAAATAGCCGATAAATCAACAAATTAGTAAAATGAACCTGAATATTAGGAGACCTTCCTTGACTTCTTCAGGTCAGGCCAATATGGTTCAGGTAAATCTTAAGGAGTTAAATACTTTGATTCAAGAAGCGGTTGCAGCTGTGGTGAATCAAGCAGTAGAAGCCGCAGTGACTTCAGCGTTACCTGCGGCACTAAATCAAACCTTACAAACCGTCTTAACCCTGGTGGTGGAAAAAGCTCTTGAACCCATACAAATGAAATTTGAAAATCTCACACAGCAATTTGAAATACAATTTGAAGAGATGAAAAAGCTCACGATAGAAAATAGACAGGATTTAGATATCCTAATAAATACAGCAGGCACCTTAGAAAATAAAACGGGTGACTCTGAGCAAAAGATTCAATCTTTAGAAGAGACAGTGATGAGACTAGAGATGGAGAGAGCCTCCTACATACTAAGATTCCAAAACATGATAGAGAAAGAGGAGGAAGATCTTAAACAGGAATTGGCTCACTTAATATCTGATTATGTAGAGATGGAAGATAAGACAGCAGTATATAAAGATATAGACGCGGCCTTCCGTATGAACTCTGTGTATACCAAAAAACACAAATTACCTAGAGAAGTACATGTCAGGTTTGTCAAAAAAACAAATGCATTAATTTATACTGAAAACGGCACTGACTAAACCATTAATATATCAGGAAAAGGAAATTAGAATATTGAAAGACACCCCATAGGAAAAGAAGAAAAAGATATCTCAAATTAACTAACAGACTTAGGGAAAAAGAAATTGTGTTTAGGTGGCTATTCCGAGAGGGTGTAACGTTTATGTACAAACCCAAACGCCAGAAAATTAAGTCCACGTGGAGGTTAGATGATTTTATTTGAAAAAATAGAGAAGACCTAAATATACAGGAATCAGATGGAAATGAACCAGAAGGAGAAGATGGAAAAGAATCAACGGCCCGATATAAAGATCAAAAGAGACGTGGAAGAGGCAAGATTCTGCCCTAACAGGTGCGAACCAAACAGCAATACAGAGCAGGAACTGAATCTAACCAAAATGATAAGAGCTAAGAATACCTCGCTAAAATTAATTTCTATTAACGTTAATGGCCTGAACAGTCCGCAGAAGAGGAAACGGACTTTTCTTCAAATAGAAAAATTAAAATGTCATGTAATTTGTTTACAAGAAAAACCCATGTTAAGTTGGCCCAAATAAAATACCTAGAGAATAAAAAACTTGGTAGAGCATTTATTTCGGCTGATAAGAATAAAAAAGGAGTGTTTTTTTGTAACTTATATTGACGACTCTTTACATCCAGAACTTATTTTTGATTCCAGTGACGGAAGAATCTTAATAGTTAAAATTCACAGAGGAGTGAAGCCGATGCTAGTTGTAAACATCTATGCCTCGAATCAAGGTCAAGGGAAATTTTTCCAACAACTAGAGAATATTTTAGCACAACAGGGTGCGGATGAAATCTGTATACTAGGCGACTTCAATGCTGTATTTGATAAAACGATAGACAGAAAGAAAAAAATAATTCAACTTAAACAAGGATCTGAACGACCGGTTTCTTTTCTGACCTTGGTAGATTTAATGAATTTATTAGATGTTTGGAGAACAAAGAACCCTGAGAGTTGTGATTATGTTCTATTCGGGATGTCACAAGTCTTGGTTGAGAATTGATATGATCTGGGCATTCTCGTCTATCCGTAGTGACTTAGAGGAAGTGGATATTCTCCCCTCTACCATTGCAGATCACTGCCTGGTGATGTTAACACTCATAGACAGTCCCAACAGACCACGATGGAAGTTGAATAACACGCTGCTAAAAAATAATAACTTTATAGAAAAAACAAAAAAAGAGTTGAAGGAATTCTTCCAGATTAATAGTAATTCAGAAGTCACTATGGATATCATCTGGGATACCTTTAAGGCTTTCACTCGAGGGATATTTATTCAACAAAGCATTATTAAAAGGAAACTTGAAAAACAAAAAATATCCCAACTTACAAAACAGATTCAGGATCAGGAAGATAGGTTAAAAAAGACTATATCCTCAGATAAGCTGAAATTAAAAATTCAGAAGTTACAGCATGAATTGAACTGTTTACTCAATCAAGAAATCATCAAAAAGATCCTGTATACGTGTCATATTTTTTTTGAAAATGCAAATAAACCCACGTGATGGCTTGCATATAGGCTAAGGCAGGAAGAAGAAAAAAGAACTATCTAAATTTTGAAAAACGAACAAGGGCAAGATAGAAACAGATTACAGGATCTGAAAGAGATTACTAGACAATTTTACGCAAAATTATATGGGAAACAAACATTAGAACAAGGCTTAATTAAAAATTATCTCAGTGATAACCCAAATAGCAAAAAAACTTAATGAAATTCAACAAAAGGTGCTCGATGAGGCGATTACTGTATGTGAGATCACAGAAGCAATCAGGAAACAAAAGAAAAACAAAATACCTAAACATGATGGCTTGACTGTTGAATATTACTTGATTTTTGAAAATGAAATTATTTTACCATTTAAACTAATGATAGAGGGCATTCCAGGAGAAAAAAAGTCTTGGAATTCAGCTGTGATTTCTCTGATACATAAAACAGGATCTGATGCAAAATGAAATTAAAAATTATCGCCCCATATCTTTACTGAATGTGGACTATAAAATTTTTGCCTCTATTTTAGCTTCATACTTTAGAAAGGTACTCTCCCAATTGATACATCGAGAATCATAGAATCATAGAATCACAGAGTTGGAAGGGGTCATGTAGGCCATCTAGTCCACCCCCTGCTCAATGCAGGATCAGCCTAGAGCATCCCTGACAAGTGTTTGTCCAGCTGCTGGTTAAAGACTGCCAGTGAGGGGAAGCTAATAGTGCCCTACTAGTAATTACAGAAATAGCATTTTGTTTATAATTTAATTATGCTTGTGATTTCCCAACACCACGTTCCTCCTTAATAGTGAAAGAATCATTTCCTTCTGAAAGATTAACATCCTTTAATTGTCATTATTACTGTAAGAAAGGTGAATCACTATCAGTATGTTAAAGGATAGAAAACAAAAACATGAATTACAGTACACTTTATTATGTTGTATTCTGATGTTTGGATCTCAAGTAGTCTTCTTAAATCATTTTTTTTCAAAATAATGATTTTGTTTACACACACACAAACACACACATGTCTGCATTTGACTTCTGTTCTCGGCTCAAAACAGGACTCCGGCATTCTCCTGCCTCCCTTTTTCAGGTTATCCCAGTTGGGTACAACACATCCATCTAGAACTGTTGTATGACAGATATGGTAGGCAGACAGATGAGCAGGTGGGTCACAGCCAATAAAATGAAGGCAGTTTATTTGCACATAAACTTACTTACAGCCCTGTAGCTAAGGATTTTTTGGGGAGGGGGCCTTTGATTTAATTGGTGGAACTCCTAAGGCAGCCCTGCACACACCCCCGGGCTCCAGGGCAAGGCGGGGTAATGCCCAGTGGCCGCAGCTTCACTCCCCACCATCCTGCAAGGGCAGGTCTTCCCTGTAGAGTATCTGGCTCCCTCCCTCCCTAAAGAGCCCCAGTTCCTCCTCCCACGGCAGCACAGCACCAGGGACAGCCTGATTTCCACCCTCGACTCCTTCCTGGGGCTGGGAGAGGCAAGGTTCGCAGCGGCCGGGCTGGCCATGAAGGTGTTGCATGCAGGCTCATTGATGCACTGAAGCATAGCTGAGCACGTCTGGCCAGGTCCAGATTAGGCAGCCGCCTGCCTCCTTGCCTTGCCTGGCTTACTTGCTGCTGGATGGCGATGCAGCGAGTGTCTCATGGAAGCCTGGGAAGGAGGCTTCTCCCCGCACCTTTCATGTTCACTGCCTGCCCAGGCTGCTCTTTAGCCCTGCCTGGCTGCTGTTTGTGTTGCCCTTGTCCTCCCTGCCGACAGGCAATGGGGGGAGGGGGGGAGGGGGAGCCAAGGCTTGGGGAGGGCCCATAGAAACCACTAGGGGGCTGGGCCCCGTGGTAGCTATGGGCCTGATTGTGACTAGCAGCCTAAACTCAGTTTCATGAAGGTTACACATAGATGATAATGATGGTAATACTTAACATTAGTGTGGATTCAGATACCGTGTATACTATTAGCAGCCTTTATGGCAGCCCTGCACTGTATCAAAGTTATATTAGCATACATATGGATAAGTGTCAGGGGCATATTGGGAACGTAGTGGGATTTAGTTGGCATCTTAAGCCTCCCCAGCTACAGACATGCTCCTGGTACCACTGCAACATCACAGCACTAAAACTTCTGAAGTATCTTTTAAAAATCTCATAGAAAATTAAAATACAAGTCTCCCTTCCCCATCTATTCCACCATTGAGGGCCAGCACAGTTTATGAAGAGTTTGAAGTTAGTCAAGACCCTCCAAAGCACTGTACACAACTTAGGGTAGGACACAACTGTTGTTCAACCAGCATGATCATCCTTTTTATGGGTGTGCAGTTATAGGGAGAGTTTGTGTGATTTTTTAAAAAAACCTGTAAACTCATAGGAGACTTGCTGGAACAATCTCTTCATTTGACATTTATTCTGTATGCTTTATTACAGCTGTGATAGTTTAATTGGGTTTTGGTATACAGGGTCTCATTGTCCCACTGAAGCGAGTCCAGTAATGTCAGCACAGTTGTGCTCCACCTAGGAAGGAGGGTGTTTTTTTTGGGGGGGTGGCACTGTCCCCCTGGTCACTGCTGGTATGTCATCAGTCATGATGTCAAAATAAAGGGAAGGGAGGACAGTGAAAAACAGAGTGCAAGGTCAAATTGGATGAATAGGAGCAGTAGGGGATTGATGAGCCCGTGGGGATTGGTTCCTGGGGGTTTGCAGACCAAAATTACTGGCTTGTTAAGCTGCCAGTCACAATAGTATACATGGCCCATCCTATGTGATTGTATATGGAGGTTTAAAAATACACCTCTTCCTGGAATGCCTTCATGGATACCATTTAGGATTTGGACTAGGGGACCTGAGTGTGCTATACCAGTGCTTTCCAACCTTTTCATATGGTCCAAATTTACTTGGCATGGTGACCCATCCAGGTTTTTAGCATCCTGTGTACTTGGCACCTGTCTAATGTAGCGATCAACAAACTTCACACAAAGGGCACAGCTGCCCCCACTATGAACCTCTGGCATTCTAGAGCAGGATGGATTTGATTCACTAGTCACTAAGACTCAGTTTAAATAACAGTTTTCTACATACAGGCGCATTCTTGCTAGCCTTAATATTTACAACCCAGATGAAGGTTTCATTTTAGTATAATCGTTTTTCAGGTTAGTTTTAGTTATATCAGAAAATTAATGATTGGTTATTTACCACTTGAAACAGATAATTATGAAATCATTGCAAAGTGATATGTCTCCAGTTTAATAGGTTAATCATTCACATTTGGACAACTTTTCTGCTGTACTTTACTGGAATGAGAAAAATAACAATAACCATTTAAATTGTTTTATTTAACTAAAGCCATAATATTATATAGCATATGTATTCTTGTTTTTGCTTAAACATCTGTCATGACCCCAGGGGGTCTCCACCTTCTGCCACCACCACCCTGGACTTCGGTCCCTTGAGAAGGCCCAGGGTAGCCTCTCAAGCCCATCCAAAATGTCCCTTTTACAGCCGAGAAAACATGAGCATGATGACCAAAGCAAAGAAACAGTGAAACAGAAAGGGTTTATTTTTTACAGTACTGGGTAGGGGAAAAATAAGATAAGACAAGGTGCTTTAAAAAGATATAACGGTGGTTAAAAGGCAAAATAAACAGAATCTAACGCAGCTACCTATTCCTATTCCTAACTGGTTACTACTTCCAGGCCCACAGCCTGCCTAACACTCACGCTGAGCCAAGTGGGGGATCTTTTCCTCTCACCAGACTGTCCTCACAGTGACCAGGCCGCAGAGAGATGACAGCAGTGAAAGATCTTTCTCTCCCCTAGACTAGCTTGTCCCCGCAGTGACCAGGCCACAGAGAGAGACGAAAGAATCCCATTTCCCACAGTTAACAGTTTAAGACAGACTCCTCACAGAATCTCTGTACTCTGATTGGCTATAGCCCGTTGCTAAGCCTTATGGGGATTGTAGGCTGTCTGCTTTCACTGCCATGCAGTTCTCTTCTGGGACCAGGCTGCACCAGGCCCTGCTCTCAGTCCTGCACAGATCATGACAACATCCATGAGGATACACTCACAAATATCTTAAGATTTCTGAAGTATTCTGCTCTAAAAGTCTCACTTTCATTTGTACTGTATGCCCCTCCCTCCTCAGCTTAGCTCTTAACATTTCTTCCTCATCCAGATCTATTCCACCCCAAACAATCTTATATTTATTGAACTTCTTGAAACTTAGCACTTAAGGGATAAGGGGTTAATTCTTGAAACCTAGCACTTAAGGGATAAGGGGTTGATTCTTCATGTATAGATTTGCAGAGGACCAACAGAACTGAGGTCTCTGAACTCCATATGTTTATTTTATAACATTTTTGCTGTGAAGAAGAGGCATGTGATTTCTGCAGACACAAATTCACAGTTCTGAGAACTGTAAAACCAAGCATCTGTGATCTTCTAGATAGAAAAATGGCAGAAACCTCTGGAAGAGCATGATATTGTGAATGGATTAATGGATTTCATTTACCAAATTGCCTCCCCTGCAAGGAGGAGTCTTGAGAGAACGTATAGCTTCCACTCTCAAATGACATATCACAATCTTGGCCATGGTACTGTCCCACGTAAAAGGCACTAGCATTTCTCGACGCATACAACATTTTCTCTGAGGTGTGACTGTGAGAGATCCACCACAGGTTCACAGGTTTGCCACATGGAGGCTACATATGGTTCTTTAAGCACTGACCAAGCCACCAATTGGGCCACTCGGGGAAGTCTCATTGAAATGGCTGAGGATGAAGACCCTCTTCCTTATGGCTGTCATGTCCACCAGAAGTCATCTGAACTAGTCCTCTGAACTAGGCTTGTTATCAGTAAAGCATGAACTGTGCATATTTTACAAGGACAAAGTGACATATGCATCAATGTCAGATAACAAAAATGAGATTTGATCCTCAACTGGTTATACACTAAGACCAGATAAAATACCTGCTAAAAATTTAGCCTTCGGACTGGAGTACATTGGGCAAAAGAGGATATAGTGAGTTAAGTCCTCGAGTAAATGGGTTCCACAAATACATAGACGATGGGCCAATGGAATTTGATTAAAGCGGCCCTCCAAAATTGCCATTGACATTGATTAAAACTGTAGGGAAGTAAAGGACGCTCTAAGTACGTATTTGGAGACGTTGACTAGATATGGAGTTCTAGTATGGTCCGATTTAATTAGTTTGTACCATGGTGCTGCTTTTGATTTTAATATCAAAAAGTGGTCTAGCCTGGCGTCAAAGTCATAAATCCAGTTTCTAAGTTGGAATTTATCAATTGATATTCCCAGAAGATCATCAGGAATGGAGTATCTTGAATGAATGTTGTTAAGAAAATTACGGCACTGCTCATCTTTGGCTAACAGCAGGTTAAAAGATTGATGGCTGAGGGAATTAGTTTGTGAGTTTTCCATTCTTTTCCAGTATCTAATAATTATAAGGTGTGCCCGAGCCTTAAGAGAAGGGATACCAGTTTCAGCTCTCATCAGAGCAGCTTGAGACCCCTTAGGGAGAGCTAAAATGCACCTTAAAAATGATTCTGGACTACTTCAAGGCTGGCCAAGACGACATCATTCCATTCCCATACTTCGACTCCATACAAGAGATGGGGTATAACCTTTCAGAACAGGATCTATAATGCGACCTCCCTTGGAGTATTAAAAGTTTAGGATAGACCCTACCAGTCTTAAGTGCTGATGATTTGACCAATGCAACATGGGCGGTCCAGTTTAGAGTATCTCTAAAAGTAATGCCAAGGTATTTAAATGAATTGCATTGTTTAATGGGATTTTCAAAAATACTCCAAGAGGAGATCTTTGCCCTGTTCCTAAAAACCATGACCTTAGTCTTATCAAAGTTAATAGTGAGAGCTTCTTCTTTACAATAGGTGCAGTAGCCTCTTCAGACAAATTTTCGTGAGAGAAATTAAGACCATGTCATCAGCATATAACAGGATTGAAATTTTTTTGATGACCCAATGAAGGTGGAGTATAGTGAGGCCCTAAAAGTTTCCCAACTATGTTGATGTAAAGATTAAACAGTAAGGGGGCTAACACGCAACCCTGCTTTATACCCTTCCAAATTGAAATTCTGTTAGGGATCCAGAGGTTTCTACTCTGACTTGTGTGTGGGTATCTTTATGCAGCTCTTGAAGCAAGAATAACAAAAACGATTATCAATGTTCAGGTCCGCGAGCTTTGACCACAATCGAGTCCTGTCGATCGAATCAAAAGCAGTGGCCAGGTCAACAAAGGCTACATGTAGAGCCTTCAGTGGGCCTTGAATACCTGAGAAGGCCAGCTGGTGGGGTGTTAGGCAGTGATCAATGGTGCTTAATCCTTTCCTAAAACCTGCTTGGACAGGGTGGATAATTTTATTCTCAACTACCCAGACTTCAAGTTTGGTCAGCAGGTATTTGCCATATAGCTTAGCCACTATATCGAGCAAACTGATTGGTCTGTAATTGTGTGGTGCAGATTTGGTCCCTTTTATGTATAGGGATGATAATACTTAATTTCCATCCAGCAAGTATCAAACCTGTGTTGTTAATTTGGGGAGAAACGCTCACCAGCACAGGGAAACTCTCACCAGTCAGGGAAAGGTTTATATGCATCTGAGGGGAATCAAATCTTCCCTGGGTGTTTTTCTAGGGGTTAGAGAGGCTATTAAATTTCTAATCCCAGATTCCAAGACAGGGTGCCACTTGGGGAGACTGGCTACATCAATAGAAGAAATAGAAGGTTGGTATCCAAAGACAGAGCTAAAATATGTAAACCATTCTTTGCCTGATATGCATGAATCAGACTGGCAAAGAGGCCCACTTCTTTTGTCAGACACTAATTCCCAGAAACAAGAATCATTCTTTTCAATGACCACCTGTTCCAACTCATTCCAGAGTAGTTTAGCATAATTCATTTTCTTCTGCTTAATAAGGTTTTTGTATTGAGATCTTTATTGTAAAAGGTGTGACAATAATGCCCCATTTGTGTTACGTCTAGTTTGTCTCATGGTGTGAACAAACACCTTCTTAAGCTCTTTACACTCGAGGTCATACCATCCAGTCTTTACAGTTGAAGAGGGTTTTATTGGCCTATTGTTTATAAAGGAGGGCTTAAGCTGTGCATTGATTTCAGCAAAAATCTTTATGGCATCAGTACTATGATGTACTAGTGCAGATCACAATTCAGTTCTGGGCTTTTGAGGACTTAGGATAGTACGTTATATAAATGTTCAGACCATCTAAGTCTCCTAAGGCTAGATGTAATGCCTTCAGCAAAACCCTGGTCTGAAATTAGTAAAGTCTTGGGATTGATGTTAAGTCTCAGCCATTGTGGACAATGGTCACTCAAGGAAGAGTCCACGACCTCAAACCTAGCCACAGAATTCATTAGAGAAGCAGAAATGGCTAATAAATCTATTTTACTGGCCCTACAAGTGGAAAGGAAGGTGAAGGACCTTCTAGATATATCAAAAAAGGTACCATGAAGAACATGTAAATTAAGCAATGAGAGAAGTTCCAGAAACTTTAGTCCAAACTTATTTATAATTGTATCTTTTGCTGAGCAGTTAAGAAAGTGGGCATGTGTTGCAATCTGTGTGTTCAAACCTGTTTTAGCATCAGTATTCTCTAAACCTATTCTTGCATTAAAATCACCGCATCAAATAATGTTTTCAATAGAGAATCGGGAGATCAACTCTTCCAATGTGGAAGATAAAGAATCCCATAAACAGGTCCCTAGCTGGAAATCAGCACCCCTTGGAGGAATATACACATTGTCACACAACAAAGGCCGAAAATGTGGACCCTTTACAAGTAGAGCCTGAATGTTATTAGGACAGCTGTTCTTTAGATTTAAATTTTAAAAATCCATTTTTAATTTAAAAATTTTTTTATCCACCCTGTTCCAGAGTACACAGTCTCTGCATATGGAAGTTCCAGCCTTTGACCGCCCTCTTCTCCATTACCCCTTGGTAATGCCACATTACCACATAAACTAGCCACTATCATTATGTTAGTAAGTTCTACTAGTTACGTGAATAAGTGCTTTGTTCGCCCTCTGAGGCAGAGGACATTTTGAAGGGTGATTCCCACCATCCAGTCAGGGAGTCAGGAACAATTTTTCAACTTCCTGTCTCCATCCTGTGGGAGTCACCCTCTTCAGTTTCTTTCCTGCCTCAACAGGGAGAATAGCTAGGGAATAGGCTTTGCCTCTTCAATCCTAAAATCTTTAACCTCTTGTCAATTTGTTCTTTTGATCTTTCGCTCTAATTTCTTAACTTAATGTTATTTCATTTTAGTTAGTTCCCCCCCACCTCCAATCCTTTTTTGTTTGATTCTATACTGTTCCCTCCCCTGATCTCCGAGAACAATGTGAAAGGAGGCAGTCAGGGCCTATCATACACTCTCTCCATTAGGGAGAGAGATAGAGAGAAAAGTAAGATTGCCTTTAAAATGACACATAACGACAGCGACGGCAGATTCATCTCGGAGGGGGAAGCAGACACATCTTTAACTTCAGGCCCAAGGGAGACTGCAGGGAGATTGGCAAGGCCCATGAGCGGTATGCTTCTGCAGCTTACCTCTTGCTGTCAGGCAAGGTGAAGCGTGCAAAAAAGTGCCACTTTGGCTCATGATGGCAGCCATTTTGATCTGTCTCAATGACAGGATTTACCTCATGGAGGCAGCCCCTATGCAGGCAGAGCTATTCTGAAGAATATGGAACTTGGCTACGCTGTGGCAACCTCTGTGGTAGTTGAAATGGAGGCTCCATGGGACAGCTCCGACACAGGTCTCCAAGAAGTACAGGACTTCCACTCAAATGGCAGAGGCATCAGTGGACAGGTGGACAGTAATGTAAGACTCCTTGGGGTATTTCAACTTCCACATGAATCTATTTCAGACATTAGGCAGACCATAGGGAGGAGATTAAGAATTTTGTGATAATGGCACGATACTCAAGGGATGCAAAAAACACCAAATGTCAGGGAGATTGCAGCCTTACTACTACTCCTCTCCCTCACCACCAAGGATCAGAACAGAGTCCAGGAGAGATAGACCTGAGGGGAGAAGTATAGCCCAGCACCAGTACTGGCCCACTAGAGCAGCCCAAAAGGAAGCATCTGCTTATAGCAGAAAGAGGGAAAGAACTATAGTGGGCTGGGACTCCAATTCTTCCTCTGATGAGTCTGTAGACAGGGAAAAGGGAGAAGTTTTTTCAGATGAACAAAATGAGGAATACGTTGAAATTTCTGAGCAGCCAAATAGATTTTTTTTAAAGTAGGAATTACCAGTATATTCTATTTAAAGCCCTTACAGCACTAGAACTCCAAGAGTCTCCAGCAACCAAGGAAAAGGACATCACAGACTGTAATCAGAAACCTAGACCTAAGAGAAATAAAGATTTTCCCTCCGCTGATAAGATACCAATGAGAAAGCCTCTCCTTTCCCAGAATTCTTTAAAAATCAATTAAAATCAGCGTGGGCAAAACCTCTGACAAATAAGCAGTACCCAGGCTTCCTTAAGTTATATGCATTGCCATAGTTTGCTGATGAGTTTTTGGAGGTTCCGTTTGTGGATGCTCCAATTATAGCACTGCAGTCTGCCTGCCTACTATCAGAAGATGATCAAGGCACTGTTCACAGCAGTCTGGACAAAAATGCAGATTTTGCATTATGCAAAGCACACGAGGCCATAGCTATGGTGATAAAAGCATCTAGAACTGCATCCATGGTATCCAGAGCAGCTGGGCAAGGACGATACTTGAGAGTCTAATAGACAATCCGCCAGAATTCTCAAGGCAGCCTACTTTGTGGCAGATGTGACACTAGACTCACTTATATTTTCATCTAGGGCCATATCTTTGTCTGCAACTGTGAGAAGGACCCTATGTCTTAGACCATGGCAAGCGGACTTCCATTTGAAGGCTGTTGTAACAGCATATCCCTTCCAGGGAGATAGATTATTCAGGGACTGCCTGGATAAAATCCTTGTTGAAACCAGAGACAAAAAGGTGGTGCTGCCAAAGACACTGAGATGTTTGAATAGACGGCCATATGGAGGTCCTTCCTTTCATATGCAACATGCATTACCAAGATTCAAGCAGGACCAGAGGAGACCAAATTAAAACAATCGAGACCTTTCTTCAGAAGGGGATCCAAGTTTTCTAGGCAGCTTGGTGCCAGATCAGAAAAGATTGATCGGTAAGGAAAGCACCCTAAAGTATGTCTCCTCGATTCCAGTGGAAGGAAAACTGCTCCATTTCAAGGAAGTCTGGATCCAATCTCAAACAGACCTCTTGACTGTGGAGTTAGTTACCAAGGAATACACAGTAGAATTTTTCAGCCTTCCACTGGAATGATTCATTTAGTCCCCTTTCTCCAAGAAACAAGAAAAATGCTTCAGGACTACTCCTGCAAATAGATCCCCAAGAAATCACCAACTCAACAGGTTTTACACAAGGTTCTTCCACCCTAGGGCAGAGGCAATGGATGCTCTCACTTCTCTGTGTCCAAAGACCCTGTTATTCGCCTTTCCACCTATTCCAGTCATGCCCGAGGTACTCAGGAAGATCAAGGGACAACAAGCAGACATTCTCCCTCTGAGATGGAGGACATTTTGTGGGTGATTCCCATCCATCAGTTAGGGAGGCAGGACTAATTTCAATTACTTCCTGTTTCCTGTAGTGGGAGTCACCCTAGGCTCAGTTATTTTCCTGACTCAGAAGGGAGAGCAGCTAGGTGTAGGCTCTGCCTAACCCTATCTTTCTGAGTTAACTTACTTTCACTTTCTCCTTCCATCTTTGCTATTCCCTCTCTCTGAAGAAGCTTTTAAAAAATCCTTTTCTTCTTCCTTCCTACATGTTATCCTCTCTTCTCCCCCCCCCCTTTGGAGGTTGAGCATTGCCGGGCCGGTTGCTCTCTTAATGGGAGGGGATCTCCCAGACCGCCTTTCTTGGCATCAAGAGAGGATAGCAATGGATTTCTCTCCACTCCGGAGATAGACGCAGCTGGGCTCCCTGGAGACAAAGAGACTGTGCAGCAAAAAAGAGGGCCGCAGCGGTGGCCGACGCTCAACCAGCAGAGCAGGGTGAGGATGGCATTCCAAAGCGCGCCAAACAGGTGCACACCCCTGCAGCATTTACGGAGCCCGGGCCAGCCTCCGCGGCCATTTTGAGTCCACTGGCCACTCTATGCCTAAAATGAGAATGGCGAGCAGAGCCTAATCCCGCACATGGCGCACCCCGAGACCTATGGTTCTAGCGGGGTTCATCGAGCTAGGCGTGATTGTGCCAATAATGCTCAAGGAGATGAGGAAGATGATGAGTTGCAGAGTGGTAATGTTGGCAATCCCAGGTCTGTCCTCTTATTTCCAAATGTGATGGCCTTCTTTATAAGAGCCATGGGGAGGAAATAGTGCATTTCTGCAGATCAGGGGGTCATGGGGCTACTAGATCCTCCTCCTACTCCCCCTCTCCTCGGAGGTGCAAGAACAGAGACAGCTGGCCCACCAAAGCTGCACAAAAAGGGTCCCCCAAGGAGCACTGCCTATTGGATCCCCCTTTACGTGAGAAGGATAGCCTCTCACATGTCTCTAGTGAAAAGGAGGGGGGGAATGTTCATGTAAGGACAATGAATAGGGGGAAACAATTGTCTCAAACCAGTCCTTTAGATATTTCAAGGGCCAGGTTTTTCAGTATTTGTTGTCTAAGACCCTATCAGCACTCAATATACAGGGACCCCAAAAGGCAGGGGACAAGAGTGCTAATGCCCAAGGGCAGAAAGATGGCACAGAGCTCATTGATGAGTTCTTTCCTCCAGCTGATTGCTCAGAAAGAGTCTTCCCCTTCCCTGAATTCTATGTGAGACAGATGAAGGAAGAGTGGGCAAAGCCAATAACAAACAATCTCCAGGAGTTGTTAAAAAGTTGTACCCTTTGATATCATCTGCTTCAGAACTTTTGCAGGTACCTGTGGTTGTTGCACCAGTGACTCCCCTGCAATTCTTTGGGTTGCTCTCTGAGGACTGACATGAGGCCACTTCCATGGCAATCAGTATTCCAGCTGCAGCATCCACAGTGTCTAAAGCAACCATTGTGTGGATGCGTAAGTTGATACAGATGTTACCAGGCAGCAACCACAGACTACTGGAGGGTGCCAATAGGATCTTGAAATCCATCTCCTATACTGCCGATGCCACACTAGACACCATGGTCTTTGCTTCCAGGGCGATGGCATCAGTAGCCGACACCAGTCGCATCATCTGACTAAGAGTTTGGTCTACAGATTACCAATCTAATGCCATCGTCACAGCATACCCATTTCAGGGAGACAAGCTGTTCGAGGATCCACTGGAAACAAATATACAAAGAAAGAAATCTTAGTGGAAACCTGTAACAAGAAGAAGGCTCTACCCAAGATCGTACGGCTTTGGGGATAAGATGGCAGCAGGCCCCTCTTCTTTCCGTTCATACCATACTCTACCCAGGTTTTGGCAAGACAACAGGAGACCCTCATGGGGGTGGCAACAAACAGCCCTTTCATTGCGGAGGCTTCCATAACAGGTTCTCAAGATCCAGTGGCGACAGACTGGACAAAGAGGATTGGGACCCCAAAGCCTCAAAGGCACGACTATCTGAATCCACTGGTGGGGGGGGCGGGGGTTTTTAAACCCCCAAGGCCCGACTATCTGAATCCCCGGGTGGGGGGGGGGGGCGTCTGCTACATTTCAACCAAGCATGGTCCGCCTCCCATCCTGACTTCTAGACAAAGACTTTGTCACAGAAGGATACAAGATAGAATTTCACTCAATTCCACCTCAGTGTTTCATTGTCTCTCCTATACACAAAAACCCAATAAAGAGAGACAGAACCAGATCTGCAACAAATCACTTATTGGACATTCAGGCGATATAACTGTCCCTGTAAACAAACAGGAGACCAGGGTCTACTCCATCTTCTTCACGGTCCCCCAAAAGACTGTGATTGGAGGGCTATCCTAGATTTAAAATACTTACACAGATATGTCAAACCCAGACACTTCCACATGGAGACCCTCAGATCCATTGTGGAATCCTTACAACCTGGGGAGTTCCTCTCCTCCATCGACTTGGCAGAGGCATACATGCACGTTCCAATCTTCTTACACCATCGAAGATTCCTACGTTTCTGCGTGGGGAAGACTCATCTCCAGTTCCGAGCCCTGCCCTTTGGCCTCTCATCAACTACTTGGGTGTTTACAAAGATCCTGGTTCATCCGGTCGTTTGTCTTCGAGAACAAGGGGATTCACATTCACAGTGCTTGCAAGACTTCAGATTCCTGGTGAACACGCAGAAAAGCTCTATGACTCCCACACAGCGTCTGGAACACTTGGAGTGGTGATGGACACTCGAGCTACAGAACTTTATCTTCCGGTCAAAAAGGCCAGAAAGTTCAAAGAGTTGGTTAACCAAATTATTCAAGCCAGGACTTCACCCTGACCAAGATGATGGGCCTCATGGTTGTGGCTTTTGACACACTAAAATGGAAAAGGTTTCACTTCAGACAACTACAACTATTCTTACGGCAATACCAAAACTCTAATGCCTTACGGATAGATCTTTAATTGAAGGGGGCAGATGGTCCATAGTACCTCTCCAGGTGAAATTAAGTCTGCGCTGGTGAACCAAGTTGAACAGTCTGTCTCAGGGCATGTCCCTTTGGATCCAGGACCGGATCCAAATTTTCTCTAATGCCAGTCTATCAGACTGGGGGGGGGGCACCTTACTCCATCAACCAGTGCAGGACAGATGGTCCATAGCAGAAAGGAAACTGCCGATAAATCTCCTGGAGGTTCGAGCCATTAGGGTGGCCCTTCAACACTTCGCCCCTCAGATCAGGGGGAACCACATCCTTGTTCAGATGGACAACATCTCAGTGAAGGCTTTGAAGCGATTTGACATCTCAGTGAAGGCTTTGAAGCAATTTGACAAAAGAAATGCTGGACACGAAGCGTCTGCTTCAGACAGAGATCTTCCTCTTGGGAGAGCTGATCCCTTCAGGATGCAAGCCTCCTCCCTTGAGTTAGATTCCCATATTTATTGAGGGTAGGGGTCATAAATACCAGAGTTTATACATTACTAGGATTTTCCACAAACAGCAATACTTTCGGACTACCTCAGTATTTTTCCACTACAGTACCTGGCTGAACAATGACCTTTGGCCCCAGGTGTGCCCGGGGTCTCCATATCTCTGGAAACGTTTATGTAGCATGCCCCTTTCCCGATTAAGCAATAATACCCTGGGATGAGGAGTGCGAAACATTTGACATAGAGAGGGGATACATTGCAAGAAACAGCACACCATAATTAATGTCATTAGCCCCAACAGCCCATAGACAAATAATTGCTTTAACCATCCCAAATTAGGAAGCCACCCAGTAAACCAATCCCATAAGCCCTCGAAACCTACATCTTGCTTTACGTGTCCTGTGAGATTTTTTCAATGCTCTGACTGTAGACAGAAATGTGTAACATTGGAAATGTTGGCAAGTCTTTCCCAGATATTGAAAGCCATTCTTTCTCGCATAGGGGGATGCTGAGCTATCCCTTCCCCCATTGGCACCCACAGCAAAATAAGGCAACACACAATCAGCATTGAATTCTTTGTTATCTCAGCCATCATTGCAAGTAGCAGTTTCTCTTGGTGTCTCAGGTTGGTGTGAGACAGCCAGTTGTCTTTGCGCCGTTGCCGTGAGTACCTTTAAATCTCCCCAAGTAATCAGATGTGCTTTAGCTGTGGTCTGCCTGGCCTTCTTCCGTAGTGGACCGGTCAATGGACGGTCCTGCAGGCACAGTGTCAGCTGGAAGTTTGGGATCGGGTCTTTCAGGCCTTGGTGCCATGCCATCCCTCACAGCTTTTGCTGGCAGGAATCCACAACCGACCTGTTGGGGAAACACAAAGGCATACCCTTGTCCCCATGTTATTAAGGGAACAGGGCCGTTCTAGTTAGGGTTAGGTAGCTCCCTTTAATATACCAAAGGTTGTGGCATTATTATCTGCTTGCCAAAATGGCAATCAGAAGTTTGATTAATTGCGTTTAATGTTAAAAAATTCAAGGTATAAAGTAGTATGTACAATTTTGCTTGCATATCCAGGGAGCCAGAAGGCTTTTCCCCTTTCATTTGTTTATTTAAAAGTTTTGAGCATGCGGTGGGCACGTTCTACTATGGCCTGTCCTGTGGAGTTATATGGGATTCCATGTTTTAACTTTATTCCCCACTGGGTACAGAAATTCTGGAATTCCTTAGAAACATAGGCGGGGCCATTGTCCGTTTTGAATTCTTTAGGAATTCCCATTACAGCCATTGTCTGGACGAGATGTGTTATGACATGCTTTGTTGTCTCCCTTTTAAATGCACTGGCCCATAAGTGACCTGAAAAGGTATCTATTGTGACATTCAGATAGGTATAAGGCTTAAAGCAGGGTACGTGTGTGACATCCATTTGCCAAAGGTGATTGGCGTGAAGCCTTCTAGGATTAACAGCATGTGGAAAACTAACAGGAGCTGAGGCACAATGAGTGCAGCCATGAACAATGGCACGTGCTTCCGTGTTAGAAATCCCAAACTTTTTAACAAGCATTTTAGCTGATTGGTGAAAGAATGCATGACTGGCAATGGGATCAGAGAATAAGGAGTTCACTGATGAATCTGGGAGGATCCGCAGAGCCTGATACGCGAAAGCATTACCTTCAGTCAGAAACCCAGGGAGGAAAGTGTGACTGCGAATATGCGCTGCAAAATATGGAAGACGTCGAGTTTGCAAGAGATTCTGTAATGTTAAAAACAAGCTGAGCAGGTTATGGTCAATCTGAGTGGTTATATAAGCGATAGGTAAATTCTCCAACAGATTAAACACATATAATGTATCTACAATCAGGTTAAAAGGCTGTTGTTGGAACAGTTGAAAGGCCAAGATC